>NW_026699623.1:0-204323 GCF_030435755.1 Ochotona princeps
GCATTGAGGGCTATCTGAAAACGGCTGTGGCGCTGAAGTTGCCTGTGAATGTGGAGTTGGTGGCATGTGAAACCCGCATGTGAAGCATTCGTTTGTGTGGGATGCTCTACCAGGTTCATTCCTAGATAATGCACTCAAAGGGCACTAAACATAGAGTGTGAAAACTGAGTTTCCTTGAGAGCTGCTTGGAAGCCTGATGGTGTGTGAAGTTAGGGAGCCAAATGGAGTTGTTCTCCCACAAGAACCACTCGGCTGATCCTTCTTCAATATGCCCTTCACCAACATGCACTGTTTCCTTGATTGAATTAGCTCTCACACCAATATTTGCGTCTAGAGCCTTTGCATTGAGGGCTATCTGAAAACAGCTGTGGCGCTGAAGTTGCCTGTGAATGTGGAGTTGGTGGCATGTGAAACCCGCATGTGGAACATTCGTTTGTGTGGGATGCTCTACCAGGTTCATTTCACTCCTAGCCATACAAAGGGCACTAAGCATAGAGTGTGAAAACTGAGTTTCCTTGAGAGCTGCTTGGAAGCCTGATGGTGTGTGAAGTTAGTGAGCCAAATGGAGTTGTTCTCCCACAAGAACCACTCGGCTGATCCTTCTTCAATATGCCCTTCACCAACATGCAGTGTTTCCTTGATTGAATTAGCTCTCACACCAATATTTGCGTCTAGAGCCTTTGCATTGAGGGCTATCTGAAAACGGCTGTGGCGCTGAAGTTGCCTGTGAATGTGGAGTTGGTGGCATGTGAAACCCGCATGTGGAGCATTCGTTTGTGTGGGATGCTCTCCAAGCTTCATTTCAGTCCTAGGCACTCAAAGGGCTCTAAGCATAGAGTGTGAAAACTGAGTTTCCTTGAGAGCTGCTTGGAAGCCTGATGGTGTGTGAAGTTAGTGAGCCAAATGGAGTTGTTCTCCCACAAGAACCACTCGGCTGATCCTTCTTCAATATGCCCTTCACCAACATGCAGTGTTTCCTTGATTGAATTAGCTCTCACACCAATATTTGCGTCTAGAGCCTTTGCATTGAGGGCTATCTGAAAACGGCTGTGGCGCTGAAGTTGCCTGTGAATGTGGAGTTGGTGGCATGTGAAACCCGCATGTGGAGCATTCGTTTGTGTGGGATGCTCTACCAGGTTCATTCCTAGATAATGCACTCAAAGGGCACTAAGCATAGAGTGTGAAAACTGAGTTTCCTTGAGAGCTGCTTGGAAGCCTGATGGTGTGTGAAGTTAGTGAGCCAAATGGAGTTGTTCTCCCACAAGAACCACTCAGCTGATCCTTCTTCAATATGCCCTTCACCAACATGCAGTGTTTCCTTGATTGAATTAGCTCTCACACCAATATTTGCGTCTAGAGCCTTTGCATTGAGGGCTATCTGAAAACGGCTGTGGCGCTGAAGTTGCCTGTGAATGTGGAGTTGGTGGCATGTGAAACCCGCATGTGGAACATTCGTTTGTGTGGGATGCTCTACCAGGTTCATTTCACTCCTAGCCATACAAAGGGCACTAAGCATAGAGTGTGAAAACTGAGTTTCCTTGAGAGCTGCTTGGAAGCCTGATGGTGTGTGAAGTTAGTGAGCCAAATGGAGTTGTTCTCCCACAAGAACCACTCGGCTGATCCTTCTTCAATATGCCCTTCACCAACATGCAGTGTTTCCTTGATTGAATTAGCTCTCACACCAATATTTGCGTCTAGAGCCTTTGCATTGAGGGCTATCTGAAAACGGCTGTGGCGCTGAAGTTGCCTGTGAATGTGGAGTTGGTGGCATGTGAAACCCGCATGTGGAGCATTCGTTTGTGTGGGATGCTCTACCAGGTTCATTCCTAGATAATGCACTCAAAGGGCACTAAACATAGAGTGTGAAAACTGAGTTTCCTTGAGAGCTGCTTGGAAGCCTGATGGTGTGTGAAGTTAGTGAGCCAAATGGAGTTGTTCTCCCACAAGAACCACTCGGCTGATCCTTCTTCAATATGCCCTTCACCAACATGCAGTGTTTCCTTGATTGAATTAGCTCTCACACCAATATTTGCGTCTAGAGCCTTTGCATTGAGGGCTATCTGAAAACGGCTGTGGCGCTGAAGTTGCCTGTGAATGTGGAGTTGGTGGCATGTGAAACCCGCATGTGGAACATTCGTTTGTGTGGGATGCTCTACCAGGTTCATTTCAGTCCTAGCCATACAAAGGGCACTAAGCATAGAGTGTGAAAACTGAGTTTCCTTGAGAGCTGCTTGGAAGCCTGATGGTGTGTGAAGTTAGTGAGCCAAATGGAGTTGTTCTCCCACAAGAACCACTCGGCTGATCCTTCTTCAATATGCCCTTCACCAACATGCAGTGTTTCCTTGATTGAATTAGCTCTCACACCAATATTTGCGTCTAGAGCCTTTGCATTGAGGGCTATCTGAAAACGGCTGTGGCGCTGAAGTTGCCTGTGAATGTGGAGTTGGTGGCATGTGAAACCCGCATGTGGAGCATTCGTTTGTGTGGGATGCTCTACCAGGTTCATTCCTAGATAATGCACTCAAAGCGCACTAAACATAGAGTGTGAAAACTGAGTTTCCTTGAGAGCTGCTTGGAAGCCTGATGGTGTGTGAAGTTAGTGAGCCAAATGGAGTTGTTCTCCCACAAGAACCACTCGGCTGATCCTTCTTCAATATGCCCTTCACCAACATGCAGTGTTTCCTTGATTGAATTAGCTCTCACACCAATATTTGCGTCTAGAGCCTTTGCATTGAGGGCTATCTGAAAACGGCTGTGGCGCTGAAGTTGCCTGTGAATGTGGAGTTGGTGGCATGTGAAACCCGCATGTGGAGCATTCGTTTGTGTGGGATGCTCTACCAGGTTCATTCCTAGATAATGCACTCAAAGGGCACTAAGCATAGAGTGTGAAACCTGAGTTTCCTTGAGAGCTGCTTGGAAGCCTGATGGTGTGTGAAGTTAGTGAGCCAAATGGAGTTGTTCTCCCACAAGAACCACTCGGCTGATCCTTCTTCAATATGCCCTTCACCAACATGCAGTGTTTCCTTGATTGAATTAGCTCTCACACCAATATTTGCGTCTAGAGCCTTTGCATTGAGGGCTATCTGAAAACGGCTGTGGCGCTGAAGTTGCCTGTGAATGTGGAGTTGGTGGCATGTGAAACCCGCATGTGGAGCATTCGTTTGTGTGGGATGCTCTCCAAGCTTCATTTCAGTCCTAGGTACTCAAAGGGCACTAAGCATAGAGTGTGAAAACTGAGTTTCCTTGAGAGCTGCTTGGAAGCCTGATGGTGTGTGAAGTTAGTGAGCCAAATGGAGTTGTTCTCCCACAAGAACCACTCGGCTGATCCTTCTTCAATATGCCCTTCACCAACATGCAGTGTTTCCTTGATTGAATTAGCTCTCACACCAATATTTGCGTCTAGAGCCTTTGCATTGAGGGCTCTCTGAAAACGGCTGTGGCGCTGAAGTTGCCTGTGAATGTGGAGTTGGTGGCATGTGAAACCCGCATGTGAAGCATTCGTTTGTGTGGGATGCTCTACCAGGTTCATTCCTAGATAATGCACTCAAAGGGCACTAAACATAGAGTGTGAAAACTGAGTTTCCTTGAGAGCTGCTTGGAAGCCTGATGGTGTGTGAAGTTAGTCAGCCAAATGGAGTTGTTCTCCCACAAGAACCACTCGGCTGATCCTTCTTCAATATGCCCTTCACCAACATGCAGTGTTTCCTTGATTGAATTAGCTCTCACACCAATATTTGCGTCTAGACCCTTTGCATTGAGGGCTATCTGAAAACGGCTGTGGCGCTGAAGTTGCCTGTGAATGTGGAGTTGGTGGCATGTGAAACCCGCATGTGGAGCATTCGTTTGTGTGGGATGCTGACCAAGATTCATTTCAATCCTAGGCAGACAAAGGGCATTAAGCATAGAGTGTGAAAACTGAGTTTCCTTGAGAGCTGCTTGGAAGCCTGATGGTGTGTTAAGTTAGGGAGCCAAATGGAGTTGTTCTCCCACAAGAACCACTCGGCTGATCCTTCTTCAATATGCCCTTCACCAACATGCAGTGTTTCCTTGATTGAATTAGCTCTCACACCAATATTTGCGTCTAGAGCCTTTGCATTGAGGGCTATCTGAAAACGGCTGTGGCGCTGAAGTTGCCTGTGAATGTGGAGTTGGTGGCATGTGAAACCCGCATGTGGAGCATTCGTTTGTGTGGGATGCTCTACCAGGTTCATTCCTAGATAATGCACTCAAAGGGCACTAAACATAGAGTGTGAAAACTGAGTTTCCTTGAGAGCTGCTTGGAAGCCTGATGGTGTGTGAAGTTAGTGAGCCAAATGGAGTTGTTCTCCCACAAGAACCACTCGGCTGATCCTTCTTCAATATGCCCTTCACCAACATGCACTGTTTCCTTGATTGAATTAGCTCTCACACCAATATTTGCGTCTAGAGCCTTTGCATTGAGGGCTATCTGAAAACAGCTGTGGCGCTGAAGTTGCCTGTCAATGTGGAGTTGGTGGCATGTGAAACCCGCATGTGGAACATTCGTTTGTGTGGGATGCTCTACCAGGTTCATTTCACTCCTAGTCATACAAAGGGCACTAAGCATAGAGTGTGAAAACTGAGTTTCCTGGAGAGTTGCTTGGAAGCCTGATGGTGTGTGAAGTTAGTGAGCCAAATGGAGTTGTTCTCCCACAAGAACCACTCGGCTGATCCTTCTTCAATATGCCCTTCACCAACATGCAGTGTTTCCTTGATTGAATTAGCTCTCACACCAATATTTGCGTCTAGAGCCTTTGCATTGAGGGCTATCTGAAAACGGCTGTGGCGCTGAAGTTGCCTGTGAATGTGGAGTTGGTGGCATGTGAAACCCGCATGTGGAGCATTCGTTTGTGTGGGATGCTCTACCAGGTTCATTCCTAGATAATGCACTCAAAGGGCACTAAACATAGAGTGTGAAAACTGAGTTTCCTTGAGAGCTGCTTGGAAGCCTGATGGTGTGTGAAGTTAGTGAGCCAAATGGAGTTGTTCTCCCACAAGAACCACTCGGCTGATCCTTCTTCAATATGCCCTTCACCAACATGCAGTGTTTCCTTGATTGAATTAGCTCTCACACCAATATTTGCGTCTAGAGCCTTTGCATTGAGGGCTATCTGAAAACGGCTGTGGCGCTGAAGTTGCCTGTGAATGTGGAGTTGGTGGCATGTGAAACCCGCATGTGGAACATTCGTTTGTGTGGGATGCTCTACCAGGTTCATTTCACTCCTAGCCATACAAAGGGCACTAAGCATAGATTGTGAAAACTGAGTTTCCTTGAGAGCTGCTTGGAAGCCTGATGGTGTGTGAAGTTAGGGAGCCAAATGGAGTTGTTCTCCCACAAGAACCACTCGGCTGATCCTTCTTCAATATGCCCTTCACCAACATGCAGTGTTTCCTTGATTGAATTAGCTCTCACACCAATATTTGCGTCTAGAGCCTTTGCATTGAGGGCTATCTGAAAACGGCTGTGGCGCTGAAGTTGCCTGTGAATGTGGAGTTGGTGGCATGTGAAACCCGCATGTGGAGCATTCGTTTGTGTGGGATGCTCTACCAGGTTCATTTCACTCCTAGCCATACAAAGGGCTCTAAGCATAGAGTGTGAAAACTGAGTTTCCTTGAGAGCTGCTTGGAAGCCTGATGGTGTGTGAAGTTAGTGAGCCAAATGGAGTTGTTCTCCCACAAGAACCACTCGGCTGATCCTTCTTCAATATGCCCTTCACCAACATGCAGTGTTTCCTTGATTGAATTAGCTCTCACACCAATATTTGCGTCTAGAGCCTTTGCATTGAGGGCTATCTGAAAACGGCTGTGGCGCTGAAGTTGCCTGTGAATGTGGAGTTGGTGGCATGTGAAACCCGCATGTGGAGCATTCGTTTGTGTGGGATGCTCTACCAGGTTCATTCCTAGATAATGCACTCAAAGGGCACTAAACATAGAGTGTGAAAACTGAGTTTCCTTGAGAGCTGCTTGGAAGCCTGATGGTGTGTGAAGTTAGTGAGCCAAATGGAGTTGTTCTCCCACAAGAACCACTCGGCTGATCCTTCTTCAATATGCCCTTCACCAACATGCAGTGTTTCCTTGATTGAATTAGCTCTCACACCAATATTTGCGTCTAGAGCCTTTGCATTGAGGGCTATCTGAAAACGGCTGTGGCGCTGAAGTTGCCTGTGAATGTGGAGTTGGTGGCATGTGAAACCCGCATGTGGAGCATTCGTTTGTGTGGGATGCTCTCCAAGCTTCATTTCAGTCCTAGGCACTCAAAGGGCACTAAGCATAGAGTGTGAAAACTGAGTTTCCTTGAGAGCTGCTTGGAAGCCTGATGGTGTGTGAAGTTAGTGAGCCAAATGGAGTTGTTCTCCCACAAGAACCACTCGGCTGATCCTTCTTCAATATGCCCTTCACCAACATGCAGTGTTTCCTTGATTGAATTAGCTCTCACACCAATATTTGCGTCTAGAGCCTTTGCATTGAGGGCTATCTGAAAACGGCTGTGGCGCTGAAGTTGCCTGTGAATGTGGAGTTGGTGGCATGTGAAACCCGCATGTGGAGCATTCGTTTGTGTGGGATGCTCTACCAGGTTCATTCCTAGATAATGCACTCAAAGGGCACTAAGCATAGAGTGTGAAAACTGAGTTTCCTTGAGAGCTGCTTGGAAGCCTGATGGTGTGTGAAGTTAGTGAGCCAAATGGAGTTGTTCTCCCACAAGAACCACTCGGCTGATCCTTCTTCAATATGCCCTTCACCAACATGCAGTGTTTCCTTGATTGAATTAGCTCTCACACCAATATTTGCGTCTAGAGCCTTTGCATTGAGGGCTATCTGAAAACGGCTGTGGCGCTGAAGTTGCCTGTGAATGTGGAGTTGGTGGCATGTGAAACCCGCATGTGAAGCATTCGTTTGTGTGGGATGCTCTACCAGGTTCATTCCTAGATAATGCACTCAAAGGGCACTAAACATAGAGTGTGAAAACTGAGTTTCCTTGAGAGCTGCTTGGAAGCCTGATGGTGTGTGAAGTTAGTGAGCCAAATGGAGTTGTTCTCCCACAAGAACCACTCGGCTGATCCTTCTTCAATATGCCCTTCACCAACATGCACTGTTTCCTTGATTGAATTAGCTCTCACACCAATATTTGCGTCTAGAGCCTTTGCATTGAGGGCTATCTGAAAACAGCTGTGGCGCTGAAGTTGCCTGTCAATGTGGAGTTGGTGGCATGTGAAACCCGCATGTGGAACATTCGTTTGTGTGGGATGCTCTACCAGGTTCATTTCACTCCTAGCCATACAAAGGGCACTAAGCATAGAGTGTGAAAACTGAGTTTCCTGGAGAGCTGCTTGGAAGCCTGATGGTGTGTGAAGTTAGTGAGCCAAATGGAGTTGTTCTCCCACAAGAACCACTCGGCTGATCCTTCTTCAATATGCCCTTCACCAACATGCAGTGTTTCCTTGATTGAATTAGCTCTCACACCAATATTTGCGTCTAGAGCCTTTGCATTGAGGGCTATCTGAAAATGGCTGTGGCGCTGAAGTTGCCTGTGAATGTGGAGTTGGTGGCATGTGAAACCCGCATGTGGAGCATTCGTTTGTGTGGGATGCTCTACCAGGTTCATTCCTAGATAATGCACTCAAAGCGCACTAAACCTAGAGTGTGAAAACTGAGTTTCCTTGAGAGCTGCTTGGAAGCCTGATGGTGTGTGAAGTTAGTGAGCCAAATGGAGTTGTTCTCCCACAAGAACCACTCGGCTGATCCTTCTTCAATATGCCCTTCACCAACATGCACTGTTTCCTTGATTGAATTAGCTGTCACACCAATATTTGCGTCTAGAGCCTTTGCATTGAGGGCTATCTGAAAACGGCTGTGGCGCTGAAGTTGCCTGTGAATGTGGAGTTGGTGGCATGTGAAACCCGCATGTGGAACATTCGTTTGTGTGGGATGCTCTACCAGGTTCATTTCACTCCTAGCCATACAAAGGGCACTAAGCATAGAGTGTGAAAACTGAGTTTCCTGGAGAGTTGCTTGGAAGCCTGATGGTGTGTGAAGTTAGTGAGCCAAATGGAGTTGTTCTCCCACAAGAACCACTCGGCTGATCCTTCTTCAATATGCCCTTCACCAACATGCAGTGTTTCCTTGATTGAATTAGCTCTCACACCAATATTTGCGTCTAGAGCCTTTGCATTGAGGGCTATCTGAAAACGGCTGTGGCGCTGAAGTTGCCTGTGAATGTGGAGTTGGTGGCATGTGAAACCCGCATGTGGAGCATTCGTTTGTGTGGGATGCTCTACCAGGTTCATTCCTAGATAATGCACTCAAAGCGCACTAAACCTAGAGTGTGAAAACTGAGTTTCCTTGAGAGCTGCTTGGAAGCCTGATGGTGTGTGAAGTTAGTGAGCCAAATGGAGTTGTTCTCCCACAAGAACCACTCGGCTGATCCTTCTTCAATATGCCCTTCACCAACATGCACTGTTTCCTTGATTGAATTAGCTCTCACACCAATATTTGCGTCTAGAGCCTTTGCATTGAGGGCTCTCTGAAAACGGCTGTGGCGCTGAAGTTGCCTGTGAATGTGGAGTTGGTGGCATGTGAAACCCGCATGTGGAGCATTCGTTTGTGTGGGATGCTCTACCAGGTTCATTCCTAGATAATGCACTCAAAGGGCACTAAACATAGAGTGTGAAAACTGAGTTTCCTTGAGAGCTGCTTGGAAGCCTGATGGTGTGTGAAGTTAGTGAGCCAAATGGAGTTGTTCTCCCACAAGAACCACTCGGCTGATCCTTCTTCAATATGCCCTTCACCAACATGCAGTGTTTCCTTGATTGAATTAGCTCTCACACCAATATTTGCGTCTAGAGCCTTTGCATTGAGGGCTATCTGAAAACGGCTGTGGCGCTGAAGTTGCCTGTGAATGTGGAGTTGGTGGCATGTGAAACCCGCATGTGGAACATTCGTTTGTGTGGGATGCTCTACCAGGTTCATTTCACTCCTAGCCATACAAAGGGCACTAAGCATAGAGTGTGAAAACTGAGTTTCCTTGAGAGCTGCTTGGAAGCCTGATGGTGTGTGAAGTTAGTGAGCCAAATGGAGTTGTTCTCCCACAAGAACCACTCGGCTGATCCTTCTTCAATATGCCCTTCACCAACATGCAGTGTTTCCTTGATTGAATTAGCTCTCACACCAATATTTGCGTCTAGAGCCTTTGCATTGAGGGCTATCTGAAAACGGCTGTGGCGCTGAAGTTGCCTGTGAATGTGGAGTTGGTGGCATGTGAAACCCGCATGTGGAGCATTCGTTTGTGTGGGATGCTCTCCAAGCTTCATTTCAGTCCTAGGCACTCAAAGGGCACTAAGCATAGAGTGTGAAAACTGAGTTTCCTCGAGAGCTGCTTGGAAGCCTGATGGTGTGTGACTTTAGTGAGCCAAATGGAGTTGTTCTCCCACAAGAACCACTCGGCTGATCCTTCTTCAATATGCCCTTCACCAACATGCAGTGTTTCCTTGATTGAATTAGCTCTCACACCAATATTTGCGTCTAGAGCCTTTGCATTGAGGGCTATCTGAAAACGGCTGTGGCGCTGAAGTTGCCTGTGAATGTGGAGTTGGTGGCATGTGAAACCCGCATGTGGAGCATTCGTTTGTGTGGGATGCTCTACCAGGTTCATTCCTAGATAATGCACTCAAAGGGCACTAAACATAGAGTGTGAAAACTGAGTTTCCTTGAGAGCTGCTTGGAAGCCTGATGGTGTGTGAAGTTAGTGAGCCAAATGGAGTTGTTCTCCCACAAGAACCACTCGGCTGATCCTTCTTCAATATGCCCTTCACCAACATGCAGTGTTTCCTTGATTGAATTAGCTCTCACACCAATATTTGCGTCTAGAGCCTTTGCATTGAGGGCTATCTGAAAACGGCTGTGGCGCTGAAGTTGCCTGTGAATGTGGAGTTGGTGGCATGTGAAACCCGCATGTGGAACATTCGTTTGTGTGGGATGCTCTACCAGGTTCATTTCACTCCTAGCCATACAAAGGGCACTAAGCATAGAGTGTGAAAACTGAGTTTCCTTGAGAGCTGCTTGGAAGCCTGATGGTGTGTGAAGTTAGTGAGCCAAATGGAGTTGTTCTCCCACAAGAACCACTCGGCTGATCCTTCTTCAATATGCCCTTCACCAACATGCAGTGTTTCCTTGATTGAATTAGCTCTCACACCAATATTTGCGTCTAGAGCCTTTGCATTGAGGGCTATCTGAAAACGGCTGTGGCGCTGAAGTTGCCTGTGAATGTGGAGTTGGTGGCATGTGAAACCCGCATGTGGAGCATTCGTTTGTGTGGGATGCTCTCCAAGCTTCATTTCAGTCCTGGGCACTCAAAGGGCTCTAAGCATAGAGTGTGAAAACTGAGTTTCCTTGAGAGCTGCTTGGAAGCCTGATGGTGTGTGAAGTTAGTGAGCCAAATGGAGTTGTTCTCCCACAAGAACCACTCGGCTGATCCTTCTTCAATATGCCCTTCACCAACATGCAGTGTTTCCTTGATTGAATTAGCTCTCACACCAATATTTGCGTCTAGAGCCTTTGCATTGAGGGCTATCTGAAAACGGCTGTGGCGCTGAAGTTGCCTGTGAATGTGGAGTTGGTGGCATGTGAAACCCGCATGTGGAGCATTTGTTTGTGTGGGATGCTGACCAAGCTTCATTTCAGTCCTAGGCACTCAAAGGGCACTAAGCATAGAGTGTGAAAACTGAGTTTCCTTGAGAGCTGCTTGGAAGCCTGATGGTGTGTGAAGTTAGTGAGCCAAATGGAGTTGTTCTCCCACAAGAACCACTCGGCTGATCCTTCTTCAATATGCCCTTCACCAACATGCAGTGTTTCCTTGATTGAATTAGCTCTCACACCAATATTTGCGTCTAGAGCCTTTGCATTGAGGGCTATCTGAAAACGGCTGTGGCGCTGAAGTTGCCTGTGAATGTGGAGTTGGTGGCATGTGAAACCCGCATGTGGAGCATTCGTTTGTGTGGGATGCTCTACCAGGTTCATTCCTAGATAATGCACTCAAAGGGCACTAAACATAGAGTGTGAAAACTGAGTTTCCTTGAGAGCTGCTTGGAAGCCTGATGGTGTGTGAAGTTAGTGAGCCAAATGGAGTTGTTCTCCCACAAGAACCACTCGGCTGATCCTTCTTCAATATGCCCTTCACCAACATGCAGTGTTTCCTTGATTGAATTAGCTCTCACACCAATATTTGCGTCTAGAGCCTTTGCATTGAGGGCTATCTGAAAACGGCTGTGGCGCTGAAGTTGCCTGTGAATGTGGAGTTGGTGGCATGTGAAACCCGCATGTGGAACATTCGTTTGTGTGGGATGCTCTACCAGGTTCATTTCACTCCTAGCCATACAAAGGGCACTAAGCATAGAGTGTGAAAACTGAGTTTCCTTGAGAGCTGCTTGGAAGCCTGATGGTGTGTGAAGTTAGTGAGCCAAATGGAGTTGTTCTCCCACAAGAACCACTCGGCTGATCCTTCTTCAATATGCCCTTCACCAACATGCAGTGTTTCCTTGATTGAATTAGCTCTCACACCAATATTTGCGTCTAGAGCCTTTGCATTGAGGGCTATCTGAAAACGGCTGTGGCGCTGAAGTTGCCTGTGAATGTGGAGTTGGTGGCATGTGAAACCCGCATGTGGAGCATTCGTTTGTGTGGGATGCTCTCCAAGCTTCATTTCAGTCCTAGGCACTCAAAGGGCTCTAAGCATAGAGTGTGAAAACTGAGTTTCCTTGAGAGCTGCTTGGAAGCCTGATGGTGTGTGAAGTTAGTGAGCCAAATGGAGTTGTTCTCCCACAAGAACCACTCGGCTGATCCTTCTTCAATATGCCCTTCACCAACATGCAGTGTTTCCTTGATTGAATTAGCTCTCACACCAATATTTGCGTCTAGAGCCTTTGCATTGAGGGCTATCTGAAAACGGCTGTGGCGCTGAAGTTGCCTGTGAATGTGGAGTTGGTGGCATGTGAAACCCGCATGTGGAGCATTTGTTTGTGTGGGATGCTGACCAAGCTTCATTTCAGTCCTAGGCACTCAAAGGGCACTAAGCATAGAGTGTGAAAACTGAGTTTCCTTGAGAGCTGCTTGGAAGCCTGATGGTGTGTGAAGTTAGTGAGCCAAATGGAGTTGTTCTCCCACAAGAACCACTCGGCTGATCCTTCTTCAATATGCCCTTCACCAACATGCACTGTTTCCTTGATTGAATTAGCTCTCACACCAATATTTGCGTCTAGAGCCTTTGCATTGAGGGCTATCTGAAAATGGCTGTGGCGCTGAAGTTGCCTGTGAATGTGGAGTTGGTGGCATGTGAAACCCGCATGTGGAGCATTCGTTTGTGTGGGATGCTCTACCAGGTTCATTCCTAGATAATGCCCTCAAAGCGCACTAAACCTAGAGTGTGAAAACTGAGTTTCCTTGAGAGCTGCTTGGAAGCCTGATGGTGTGTGAAGTTAGTGAGCCAAATGGAGTTGTTCTCCCACAAGAACCACTCGGCTGATCCTTCTTCAATATGCCCTTCACCAACATGCACTGTTTCCTTGATTGAATTAGCTGTCACACCAATATTTGCGTCTAGAGCCTTTGCATTGAGGGCTATCTGAAAACGGCTGTGGCGCTGAAGTTGCCTGTGAATGTGGAGTTGGTGGCATGTGAAACCCGCATGTGGAACATTCGTTTGTGTGGGATGCTCTACCAGGTTCATTTCACTCCTAGCCATACAAAGGGCACTAAGCATAGAGTGTGAAAACTGAGTTTCCTGGAGAGTTGCTTGGAAGCCTGATGGTGTGTGAAGTTAGTGAGCCAAATGGAGTTGTTCTCCCACAAGAACCACTCGGCTGATCCTTCTTCAATATGCCCTTCACCAACATGCAGTGTTTCCTTGATTGAATTAGCTCTCACACCAATATTTGCGTCTAGAGCCTTTGCATTGAGGGCTATCTGAAAACGGCTGTGGCGCTGAAGTTGCCTGTGAATGTGGAGTTGGTGGCATGTGAAACCCGCATGTGGAGCATTCGTTTGTGTGGGATGCTCTACCAGGTTCATTCCTAGATAATGCACTCAAAGCGCACTAAACCTAGAGTGTGAAAACTGAGTTTCCTTGAGAGCTGCTTGGAAGCCTGATGGTGTGTGAAGTTAGTGAGCCAAATGGAGTTGTTCTCCCACAAGAACCACTCGGCTGATCCTTCTTCAATATGCCCTTCACCAACATGCAGTGTTTCCTTGATTGAATTAGCTGTCACACCAATATTTGCGTCTAGAGCCTTTGCATTGAGGGCTCTCTGAAAACGGCTGTGGCGCTGAAGTTGCCTGTGAATGTGGAGTTGGTGGCATGTGAAACCCGCATGTGGAGCATTCGTTTGTGTGGGATGCTCTACCAGGTTCATTCCTAGATAATGCACTCAAAGGGCACTAAACATAGAGTGTGAAAACTGAGTTTCCTTGAGAGCTGCTTGGAAGCCTGATGGTGTGTGAAGTTAGTGAGCCAAATGGAGTTGTTCTCCCACAAGAACCACTCGGCTGATCCTTCTTCAATATGCCCTTCACCAACATGCAGTGTTTCCTTGATTGAATTAGCTCTCACACCAATATTTGCGTCTAGAGCCTTTGCATTGAGGGCTATCTGAAAACGGCTGTGGCGCTGAAGTTGCCTGTGAATGTGGAGTTGGTGGCATGTGAAACCCGCATGTGGAACATTCGTTTGTGTGGGATGCTCTACCAGGTTCATTTCACTCCTAGCCATACAAAGGGCACTAAGCATAGAGTGTGAAAACTGAGTTTCCTTGAGAGCTGCTTGGAAGCCTGATGGTGTGTGAAGTTAGTGAGCCAAATGGAGTTGTTCTCCCACAAGAACCACTCGGCTGATCCTTCTTCAATATGCCCTTCACCAACATGCAGTGTTTCCTTGATTGAATTAGCTCTCACACCAATATTTGCGTCTAGAGCCTTTGCATTGAGGGCTATCTGAAAACGGCTGTGGCGCTGAAGTTGCCTGTGAATGTGGAGTTGGTGGCATGTGAAACCCGCATGTGGAGCATTCGTTTGTGTGGGATGCTCTCCAAGCTTCATTTCAGTCCTAGGCACTCAAAGGGCTCTAAGCATAGAGTGTGAAAACTGAGTTTCCTCGAGAGCTGCTTGGAAGCCTGATGGCGTGTGACTTTAGTGAGCCAAATGGAGTTGTTCTCCCACAAGAACCACTCGGCTGATCCTTCTTCAATATGCCCTTCACCAACATGCAGTGTTTCCTTGATTGAATTAGCTCTCACACCAATATTTGCGTCTAGAGCCTTTGCATTGAGGGCTATCTGAAAACGGCTGTGGCGCTGAAGTTGCCTGTGAATGTGGAGTTGGTGGCATGTGAAACCCGCATGTGGAGCATTCGTTTGTGTGGGATGCTCTACCAGGTTCATTCCTAGATAATGCACTCAAAGGGCACTAAACATAGAGTGTGAAAACTGAGTTTCCTTGAGAGCTGCTTGGAAGCCTGATGGTGTGTGAAGTTAGTGAGCCAAATGGAGTTGTTCTCCCACAAGAACCACTCGGCTGATCCTTCTTCAATATGCCCTTCACCAACATGCAGTGTTTCCTTGATTGAATTAGCTCTCACACCAATATTTGCGTCTAGAGCCTTTGCATTGAGGGCTATCTGAAAACGGCTGTGGCGCTGAAGTTGCCTGTGAATGTGGAGTTGGTGGCATGTGAAACCCGCATGTGGAGAATTCGTTTGTGTGGGATGCTCTCCAAGCTTCATTTCAGTCCTAGGCACTCAAAGGGCTCTAAGCATAGAGTGTGAAAACTGAGTTTCCTTGAGAGCTGCTTGGAAGCCTGATGGTGTGTGAAGTTAGTGAGCCAAATGGAGTTGTTCTCCCACAAGAACCACTCGGCTGATCCTTCTTCAATATGCCCTTCACCAACATGCAGTGTTTCCTTGATTGAATTAGCTCTCACACCAATATTTGCGTCTAGAGCCTTTGCATTGAGGGCTATCTGAAAACGGCTGTGGCGCTGAAGTTGCCTGTGAATGTGGAGTTGGTGGCATGTGAAACCCGCATGTGGAGCATTTGTTTGTGTGGGATGCTGACCAAGCTTCATTTCAGTCCTAGGCACTCAAAGGGCACTAAGCATAGAGTGTGAAAACTGAGTTTCCTTGAGAGCTGCTTGGAAGCCTGATGGTGTGTGAAGTTAGTGAGCCAAATGGAGTTGTTCTCCCACAAGAACCACTCGGCTGATCCTTCTTCAATATGCCCTTCACCAACATGCAGTGTTTCCTTGATTGAATTAGCTCTCACACCAATATTTGCGTCTAGAGCCTTTGCATTGAGGGCTATCTGAAAACGGCTGTGGCGCTGAAGTTGCCTGTGAATGTGGAGTTGGTGGCATGTGAAACCCGCATGTGGAGCATTCGTTTGTGTGGGATGCTCTCCAAGCTTCATTTCAGTCCTAGGCACTCAAAGGGCACTAAGCATAGAGTGTGAAAACTGAGTTTCCTTGAGAGCTGCTTGGAAGCCTGATGGTGTGTGAAGTTAGTGAGCCAAATGGAGTTGTTCTCCCACAAGAACCACTCGGCTGATCCTTCTTCAATATGCCCTTCACCAACATGCAGTGTTTCCTTGATTGAATTAGCTCTCACACCAATATTTGCGTCTAGAGCCTTTGCATTGAGGGCTATCTGAAAACGGCTGTGGCGCTGAAGTTGCCTGTGAATGTGGAGTTGGTGGCATGTGAAACCCGCATGTGGAGCATTCGTTTGTGTGGGATGCTCTACCAGGTTCATTCCTAGATAATGCACTCAAAGGGCACTAAGCATAGAGTGTGAAAACTGAGTTTCCTTGAGAGCTGCTTGGAAGCCTGATGATGTGTGAAGTTAGTGAGCCAAATGGAGTTGTTCTCCCACAAGAACCACTCGGCTGATCCTTCTTCAATATGCCCTTCACCAACATGCAGTGTTTCCTTGATTGAATTAGCTCTCACACCAATATTTGCGTCTAGAGCCTTTGCATTGAGGGCTATCTGAAAACGGCTGTGGCGCTGAAGTTGCCTGTGAATGTGGAGTTGGTGGCATGTGAAACCCGCATGTGGAGCATTCGTTTGTGTGGGATGCTCTACCAGGTTCATTCCTAGATAATGCACTCAAAGGGCACTAAACATAGAGTGTGAAAACTGAGTTTCCTTGAGAGCTGCTTGGAAGCCTGATGGTGTGTGAAGTTAGTGAGCCAAATGGAGTTGTTCTCCCACAAGAACCACTCAGCTGATCCTTCTTCAATATGCCCTTCACCAACATGCAGTGTTTCCTTGATTGAATTAGCTCTCACACCAATATTTGCGTCTAGAGCCTTTGCATTGAGGGCTATCTGAAAACGGCTGTGGCGCTGAAGTTGCCTGTGAATGTGGAGTTGGTGGCATGTGAAACCCGGATGTGGAACATTCGTTTGTGTGGGATGCTCTACCAGGTTCATTTCACTCCTAGCCATACAAAGGGCACTAAGCATAGAGTGTGAAAACTGAGTTTCCTTGAGAGCTTCTTGGAAGCCTGATGGTGTGTGAAGTTAGTGAGCCAAATGGAGTTGTTCTCCCACAAGAACCACTCGGCTGATCCTTCTTCAATATGCCCTTCACCAACATGCAGTGTTTCCTTGATTGAATTAGCTCTCACACCAATATTTGCGTCTAGAGCCTTTGCATTGAGGGCTGTCTGAAAACGGCTGTGGCGCTGAAGTTGCCTGTGAATGTGGAGTTGGTGGCATGTGAAACCCGCATGTGGAGCATTCGTTTGTGTGGGATGCTCTACCAGGTTCATTCCTAGATAATGCACTCAAAGGGCACTAAACATAGAGTGTGAAAACTGAGTTTCCTTGAGAGCTGCTTGGAAGCCTGATGGTGTGTGAAGTTAGTGAGCCAAATGGAGTTGTTCTCCCACAAGAACCACTCGGCTGATCCTTCTTCAATATGCCCTTCACCAACATGCAGTGTTTCCTTGATTGAATTAGCTCTCACACCAATATTTGCGTCTAGAGCCTTTGCATTGAGGGCTATCTGAAAACGGCTGTGGCGCTGAAGTTGCCTGTGAATGTGGAGTTGGTGGCATGTGAAACCCGCATGTGGAGCATTTGTTTGTGTGGGATGCTGACCAAGCTTCATTTCAGTCCTAGGCACTCAAAGGGCACTAAGCATAGAGTGTGAAAACTGAGTTTCCTTGAGAGCTGCTTGGAAGCCTGATGGTGTGTGAAGTTAGTGAGCCAAATGGAGTTGTTCTCCCACAAGAACCACTCGGCTGATCCTTCTTCAATATGCCCTTCACCAACATGCAGTGTTTCCTTGATTGAATTAGCTCTCACACCAATATTTGCGTCTAGAGCCTTTGCATTGAGGGCTATCTGAAAACGGCTGTGGCGCTGAAGTTGCCTGTGAATGTGGAGTTGGTGGCATGTGAAACCCGCATGTGGAACATTCGTTTGTGTGGGATGCTCTACCAGGTTCATTTCACTCCTAGCCATACAAAGGGCACTAAGCATAGAGTGTGAAAACTGAGTTTCCTTGAGAGCTGCTTGGAAGCCTGATGGTGTGTGAAGTTAGTGAGCCAAATGGAGTTGTTCTCCCACAAGAACCACTCGGCTGATCCTTCTTCAATATGCCCTTCACCAACATGCAGTGTTTCCTTGATTGAATTAGCTCTCACACCAATATTTGCGTCTAGAGCCTTTGCATTGAGGGCTATCTGAAAACGGCTGTGGCGCTGAAGTTGCCTGTGAATGTGGAGTTGGTGGCATGTGAAACCCGCATGTGGAGCATTCGTTTGTGTGGGATGCTCTACCAGGTTCATTCCTAGATAATGCACTCAAAGGGCACTAAACATAGATTGTGAAAACTGAGTTTCCTTGAGAGCTGCTTGGAAGCCTGATGGTGTGTGAAGTTAGTGAGCCAAATGGAGTTGTTCTCCCACAAGAACCACTCAGCTGATCCTTCTTCAATATGCCCTTCACCAACATGCAGTGTTTCCTTGATTGAATTAGCTCTCACACCAATATTTGCGTCTAGAGCCTTTGCATTGAGGGCTATCTGAAAACGGCTGTGGCGCTGAAGTTGCCTGTGAATGTGGAGTTGGTGGCATGTGAAACCCGCATGTGGAACATTCGTTTGTGTGGGATGCTCTACCAGGTTCATTTCACTCCTAGCCATACAAAGGGCACTAAGCATAGAGTGTGAAAACTGAGTTTCCTTGAGAGCTGCTTGGAAGCCTGATGGTGTGTGAAGTTAGTGAGCCAAATGGAGTTGTTCTCCCACAAGAACCACTCGGCTGATCCTTCTTCAATATGCCCTTCACCAACATGCAGTGTTTCCTTGATTGAATTAGCTCTCACACCAATATTTGCGTCTAGAGCCTTTGCATTGAGGGCTATCTGAAAACGGCTGTGGCGCTGAAGTTGCCTGTGAATGTGGAGTTGGTGGCATGTGAAACCCGCATGTGGAGCATTCGTTTGTGTGGGATGCTCTCCAAGCTTCATTTCAGTCCTAGGCACTCAAAGGGCTCTAAGCATAGAGTGTGAAAACTGAGTTTCCTCGAGAGCTGCTTGGAAGCCTGATGGTGTGTGAAGTTAGTGAGCCAAATGGAGTTGTTCTCCCACAAGAACCACTCGGCTGATCCTTCTTCAATATGCCCTTCACCAACATGCAGTGTTTCCTTGATTGAATTAGCTCTCACACCAATATTTGCGTCTAGAGCCTTTGCATTGAGGGCTATCTGAAAACGGCTGTGGCGCTGAAGTTGCCTGTGAATGTGGAGTTGGTGGCATGTGAAACCCGCATGTGGAGCATTCGTTTGTGTGGGATGCTCTACCAGGTTCATTCCTAGATAATGCACTCAAAGGGCACTAAACATAGAGTGTGAAAACTGAGTTTCCTTGAGAGATGCTTGGAAGCCTGATGGTGTGTGAAGTTAGTGAGCCAAATGGAGTTGTTCTCCCACAAGAACCACTCAGCTGATCCTTCTTCAATATGCCCTTCACCAACATGCAGTGTTTCCTTGATTGAATTAGCTCTCACACCAATATTTGCGTCTAGAGCCTTTGCATTGAGGGCTATCTGAAAACGGCTGTGGCGCTGAAGTTGCCTGTGAATGTGGAGTTGGTGGCATGTGAAACCCGCATGTGGAACATTCGTTTGTGTGGGATGCTCTACCAGGTTCATTTCACTCCTAGCCATACAAAGGGCACTAAGCATAGAGTGTGAAAACTGAGTTTCCTTGAGAGCTGCTTGGAAGCCTGATGGTGTGTGAAGTTAGTGAGCCAAATGGAGTTGTTCTCCCACAAGAACCACTCGGCTGATCCTTCTTCAATATGCCCTTCACCAACATGCAGTGTTTCCTTGATTGAATTAGCTCTCACACCAATATTTGCGTCTAGAGCCTTTGCATTGAGGGCTATCTGAAAACGGCTGTGGCGCTGAAGTTGCCTGTGAATGTGGAGTTGGTGGCAAGTGAAACCCGCATGTGGAGCATTCGTTTGTGTGGGATGCTCTACCAGGTTCATTCCTAGATAATGCACTCAAAGGGCACTAAACATAGAGTGTGAAAACTGAGTTTCCTTGAGAGCTGCTTGGAAGCCTGATGGTGTGTGAAGTTAGTGAGCCAAATGGAGTTGTTCTCCCACAAGAACCACTCGGCTGATCCTTCTTCAATATGCCCTTCACCAACATGCAGTGTTTCCTTGATTGAATTAGCTCTCACACCAATATTTGCGTCTAGAGCCTTTGCATTGAGGGCTATCTGAAAACGGCTGTGGCGCTGAAGTTGCCTGTGAATGTGGAGTTGGTGGCATGTGAAACCCGCATGTGGAGCATTTGTTTGTGTGGGATGCTGACCAAGCTTCATTTCAGTCCTAGGCACTCAAAGGGCACTAAGCATAGAGTGTGAAAACTGAGTTTCCTTGAGAGCTGCTTGGAAGCCTGATGGTGTGTGAAGTTAGTGAGCCAAATGGAGTTGTTCTCCCACAAGAACCACTCGGCTGATCCTTCTTCAATATGCCCTTCACCAACATGCAGTGTTTCCTTGATTGAATTAGCTCTCACACCAATATTTGCGTCTAGAGCCTTTGCATTGAGGGCTATCTGAAAACGGCTATGGCGCTGAAGTTGCCTGTGAATGTGGAGTTGGTGGCATGTGAAACCCGCATGTGGAACATTCGTTTGTGTGGGATGCTCTACAGGTTCATTTCAGTCCTAGGCACTCAAAGGGCACTAAGCATAGAGTGTGAAAACTGAGTTTCCTTGAGAGCTGCTTGGAAGCCTGATGGTGTGTGAAGTTAGTGAGCCAAATGGAGTTGTTCTCCCACAAGAACCACTCGGCTGATCCTTCTTCAATATGCCCTTCACCAACATGCAGTGTTTCCTTGATTGAATTAGCTCTCACACCAATATTTGCGTCTAGAGCCTTTGCATTGAGGGCTATCTGAAAACGGCTGTGGCGCTGAAGTTGCCTGTGAATGTGGAGTTGGTGGCATGTGAAACCCGCATGTGGAGCATTCGTTTGTGTGGGATGCTCTACCAGGTTCATTCCTAGATAATGCACTCAAAGGGCACTAAACATAGAGTGTGAAAACTGAGTTTCCTTGAGAGCTGCTTGGAAGCCTGATGGTGTGTGAAGTTAGTGAGCCAAATGGAGTTGTTCTCCCACAAGAACCACTCGGCTGATCCTTCTTCAATATGCCCTTCACCAACATGCAGTGTTTCCTTGATTGAATTAGCTCTCACACCAATATTTGCGTCTAGAGCCTTTGCATTGAGGGCTCTCTGAAAACGGCTGTGGCGCTGAAGTTGCCTGTGAATGTGGAGTTGGTGGCATGTGAAACCCGCATGTGGAGCATTCGTTTGTGTGGGATGCTCTACCAGGTTCATTCCTAGATAATGCACTCAAAGGGCACTAAGCATAGAGTGTGAAAACTGAGTTTCCTTGAGAGCTGCTTGGAAGCCTGATGGTGTGTGAAGTTAGTGAGCCAAATGGAGTTGTTCTCCCACAAGAACCACTCGGCTGATCCTTCTTCAATATGCCCTTCACCAACATGCAGTGTTTCCTTGATTGAATTAGCTCTCACACCAATATTTGCGTCTAGAGCCTTTGCATTGAGGGCTATCTGAAAACGGCTGTGGCGCTGAAGTTGCCTGTGAATGTGGAGTTGGTGGCATGTGAAACCCGCATGTGGAGCATTCGTTTGTGTGGGATGCTCTACCAGGTTCATTCCTAGATAATGCACTCAAAGGGCACTAAACATAGAGTGTGAAAACTGAGTTTCCTTGAGAGCTGCTTGGAAGCCTGATGGTGTGTGAAGTTAGTGAGCCAAATGGAGTTGTTCTCCCACAAGAACCACTCAGCTGATCCTTCTTCAATATGCCCTTCACCAACATGCAGTGTTTCCTTGATTGAATTAGCTCTCACACCAATATTTGCGTCTAGAGCCTTTGCATTGAGGGCTATCTGAAAACGGCTGTGGCGCTGAAGTTGCCTGTGAATGTGGAGTTGGTGGCATGTGAAACCCGCATGTGGAACATTCGTTTGTGTGGGATGCTCTACCAGGTTCATTTCACTCCTAGCCATACAAAGGGCACTAAGCATAGAGTGTGAAAACTGAGTTTCCTTGAGAGCTGCTTGGAAGCCTGATGGTGTGTGAAGTTAGTGAGCCAAATGGAGTTGTTCTCCCACAAGAACCACTCGGCTGATCCTTCTTCAATATGCCCTTCACCAACATGCAGTGTTTCCTTGATTGAATTAGCTCTCACACCAATATTTGCGTCTAGAGCCTTTGCATTGAGGGCTATCTGAAAACGGCTGTGGCGCTGAAGTTGCCTGTGAATGTGGAGTTGGTGGCATGTGAAACCCGCATGTGGAGCATTCGTTTGTGTGGGATGCTCTCCAAGCTTCATTTCAGTCCTAGTCACTCAAAGGGCTCTAAGCATAGAGTATGAAAACTGAGTTTCCTCGAGAGCTGCTTGGAAGCCTGATGGTGTGTGAAGTTAGTGAGCCAAATGGAGTTGTTCTCCCACAAGAACCACTCGGCTGATCCTTCTTCAATATGCCCTTCACCAACATGCAGTGTTTCCTTGATTGAATTAGCTCTCACACCAATATTTGCGTCTAGAGCCTTTGCATTGAGGGCTATCTGAAAACGGCTGTGGCGCTGAAGTTGCCTGTGAATGTGGAGTTGGTGGCATGTGAAACCCGCATGTGGAGCATTCGTTTGTGTGGGATGCTCTACCAGGTTCATTCCTAGATAATGCACTCAAAGGGCACTAAACATAGAGTGTGAAAACTGAGTTTCCTTGAGAGCTGCTTGGAAGCCTGATGGTGTGTGAAGTTAGTGAGCCAAATGGAGTTGTTCTCCCACAAGAACCACTCAGCTGATCCTTCTTCAATATGCCCTTCACCAACATGCAGTGTTTCCTTGATTGAATTAGCTCTCACACCAATATTTGCGTCTAGAGCCTTTGCATTGAGGGCTATCTGAAAACGGCTGTGGCGCTGAAGTTGCCTGTGAATGTGGAGTTGGTGGCATGTGAAACCCGCATGTGGAGCATTTGTTTGTGTGGGATGCTGACCAAGCTTCATTTCAGTCCTAGGCACTCAAAGGGCACTAAGCATAGAGTGTGAAAACTGAGTTTCCTTGAGAGCTGCTTGGAAGCCTGATGGTGTGTGAAGTTAGTGAGCCAAATGGAGTTGTTCTCCCACAAGAACCACTCGGCTGATCCTTCTTCAATATGCCCTTCACCAACATGCAGTGTTTCCTTGATTGAATTAGCTCTCACACCAATATTTGCGTCTAGAGCCTTTGCATTGAGGGCTATCTGAAAACGGCTGTGGCGCTGAAGTTGCCTGTGAATGTGGAGTTGGTGGCATGTGAAACCCGCATGTGGAGCATTCGTTTGTGTGGGATGCTCTACCAGGTTCATTTCACTCCTAGCCATACAAAGGGCACTAAGCATAGAGTGTGAAAACTGAGTTTCCTTGAGAGCTTCTTGGAAGCCTGATGGTGTGTGAAGTTAGTGAGCCAAATGGAGTTGTTCTCCCACAAGAACCACTCGGCTGATCCTTCTTCAATATGCCCTTCACCAACATGCAGTGTTTCCTTGATTGAATTAGCTCTCACACCAATATTTGCGTCTAGAGCCTTTGCATTGAGGGCTATCTGAAAACGGCTGTGGCGCTGAAGTTGCCTGTGAATGTGGAGTTGGTGGCATGTGAAACCCGCATGTGGAGCATTCGTTTGTGTGGGATGCTCTACCAGGTTCATTCCTAGATAATGCACTCAAAGGGCACTAAACATAGAGTGTGAAAACTGAGTTTCCTTGAGAGATGCTTGGAAGCCTGATGGTGTGTGAAGTTAGTGAGCCAAATGGAGTTGTTCTCCCACAAGAACCACTCAGCTGATCCTTCTTCAATATGCCCTTCACCAACATGCAGTGTTTCCTTGATTGAATTAGCTCTCACACCAATATTTGCGTCTAGAGCCTTTGCATTGAGGGCTATCTGAAAACGGCTGTGGCGCTGAAGTTGCCTGTGAATGTGGAGTTGGTGGCATGTGAAACCCGCATGTGGAACATTCGTTTGTGTGGGATGCTCTACCAGGTTCATTTCACTCCTAGCCATACAAAGGGCACTAAGCATAGAGTGTGAAAACTGAGTTTCCTTGAGAGCTGCTTGGAAGCCTGATGGTGTGTGAAGTTAGTGAGCCAAATGGAGTTGTTCTCCCACAAGAACCACTCGGCTGATCCTTCTTCAATATGCCCTTCACCAACATGCAGTGTTTCCTTGATTGAATTAGCTCTCACACCAATATTTGCGTCTAGAGCCTTTGCATTGAGGGCTCTCTGAAAACGGCTGTGGCGCTGAAGTTGCCTGTGAATGTGGAGTTGGTGGCATGTGAAACCCGCATGTGGAGCATTCGTTTGTGTGGGATGCTCTCCAAGCTTCATTTCAGTCCTAGGCACTCAAAGGGCTCTAAGCATAGAGTGTGAAAACTGAGTTTCCTTGAGAGCTGCTTGGAAGCCTGATGGTGTGTGAAGTTAGTGAGCCAAATGGAGTTGTTCTCCCACAAGAACCACTCGGCTGATCCTTCTTCAATATGCCCTTCACCAACATGCAGTGTTTCCTTGATTGAATTAGCTCTCACACCAATATTTGCGTCTAGAGCCTTTGCATTGAGGGCTATCTGAAAACGGCTGTGGCGCTGAAGTTGCCTGTGAATGTGGAGTTGGTGGCATGTGAAACCCGCATGTGGAACATTCGTTTGTGTGGGATGCTCTACCAGGTTCATTTCACTCCTAGCCATACAAAGGGCACTAAGCATAGAGTGTGAAAACTGAGTTTCCTTGAGAGCTGCTTGGAAGCCTGATGGTGTGTGAAGTTAGTGAGCCAAATGGAGTTGTTCTCCCACAAGAACCACTCGGCTGATCCTTCTTCAATATGCCCTTCACCAACATGCAGTGTTTCCTTGATTGAATTAGCTCTCACACCAATATTTGCGTCTAGAGCCTTTGCATTGAGGGCTATCTGAAAACGGCTGTGGCGCTGAAGTTGCCTGTGAATGTGGAGTTGGTGGCATGTGAAACCCGCATGTGGAGCATTTGTTTGTGTGGGATGCTCTCCAAGCTTCATTTCAGTCCTAGGCACTCAAAGGGCACTAAGCATAGAGTGTGAAAACTGAGTTTCCTTGAGAGCTGCTTGGAAGCCTGATGGTGTGTGAAGTTAGTGAGCCAAATGGAGTTGTTCTCCCACAAGAACCACTCGGCTGATCCTTCTTCAATATGCCCTTCACCAACATGCAGTGTTTCCTTGATTGAATTAGCTCTCACACCAATATTTGCGTCTAGAGCCTTTGCATTGAGGGCTATCTGAAAACGGCTGTGGCGCTGAAGTTGCCTGTGAATGTGGAGTTGGTGGCATGTGAAACCCGCATGTGGAACATTCGTTTGTGTGGGATGCTCTACCAGGTTCATTTCAGTCCTAGGCACTCAAAGGGCACTAAGCATAGAGTGTGAAAACTGAGTTTCCTTGAGAGCTGCTTGGAAGCCTGATGGTGTGTGAAGTTAGTGAGCCAAATGGAGTTGTTCTCCCACAAGAACCACTCGGCTGATCCTTCTTCAATATGCCCTTCACCAACATGCAGTGTTTCCTTGATTGAATTAGCTCTCACACCAATATTTGCGTCTAGAGCCTTTGCATTGAGGGCTATCTGAAAACGGCTGTGGCGCTGAAGTTGCCTGTGAATGTGGAGTTGGTGGCATGTGAAACCCGCATGTGGAGCATTCGTTTGTGTGGGATGCTCTACCAGGTTCATTCCTAGATAATGCACTCAAAGGGCACTAAGCATAGAGTGTGAAAACTGAGTTTCCTCGAGAGCTGCTTGGAAGCCTGATGGTGTGTGAAGTTAGTGAGCCAAATGGAGTTGTTCTCCCACAAGAACCACTCGGCTGATCCTTCTTCAATATGCCCTTCACCAACATGCAGTGTTTCCTTGATTGAATTAGCTCTCACACCAATATTTGCGTCTAGAGCCTTTGCATTGAGGGCTATCTGAAAACGGCTGTGGCGCTGAAGTTGCCTGTGAATGTGGAGTTGGTGGCATGTGAAACCCGCATGTGGAGCATTCGTTTGTGTGGGATGCTCTACCAGGTTCATTCCTAGATAATGCACTCAAAGGGCACTAAACATAGAGTGTGAAAACTGAGTTTCCTTGAGAGCTGCTTGGAAGCCTGATGGTGTGTGAAGTTAGTGAGCCAAATGGAGTTGTTCTCCCACAAGAACCACTCGGCTGATCCTTCTTCAATATGCCCTTCACCAACATGCAGTGTTTCCTTGATTGAATTAGCTCTCACACCAATATTTGCGTCTAGAGCCTTTGCATTGAGGGCTATCTGAAAACGGCTGTGGCGCTGAAGCTGCCTGTGAATGTGGAGTTGGTGGCATGTGAAACCCGCATGTGGAACATTCGTTTGTGTGGGATGCTCTACCAGGTTCATTTCACTCCTAGCCATACAAAGGGCACTAAGCATAGAGTGTGAAAACTGAGTTTCCTTGAGAGCTGCTTGGAAGCCTGATGGTGTGTGAAGTTAGTGAGCCAAATGGAGTTGTTCTCCCACAAGAACCACTCGGCTGATCCTTCTTCAATATGCCCTTCACCAACATGCAGTGTTTCCTTGATTGAATTAGCTCTCACACCAATATTTGCGTCTAGAGCCTTTGCATTGAGGGCTATCTGAAAACGGCTGTGGCGCTGAAGTTGCCTGTGAATGTGGAGTTGGTGGCATGTGAAACCCGCATGTGGAGCATTCGTTTGTGTGGGATGCTCTACCAGGTTCATTCCTAGATAATGCACTCAAAGGGCACTAAACATAGAGTGTGAAAACTGAGTTTCCTCGAGAGCTGCTTGGAAGCCTGATGGTGTGTGAAGTTAGTGAGCCAAATGGAGTTGTTCTCCCACAAGAACCACTCGGCTGATCCTTCTTCAATATGCCCTTCACCAACATGCAGTGTTTCCTTGATTGAATTAGCTCTCACACCAATATTTGCGTCTAGAGCCTTTGCATTGAGGGCTATCTGAAAACGGCTGTGGCGCTGAAGTTGCCTGTGAATGTGGAGTTGGTGGCATGTGAAACCCGCATGTGGAGCATTCGTTTGTGTGGGATGCTCTACCAGGTTCATTCCTAGATAATGCACTCAAAGGGCACTAAACATAGAGTGTGAAAACTGAGTTTCCTTGAGAGCTGCTTGGAAGCCTGATGGTGTGTGAAGTTAGTGAGCCAAATGGAGTTGTTCTCCCACAAGAACCACTCGGCTGATCCTTCTTCAATATGCCCTTCACCAACATGCAGTGTTTCCTTGATTGAATTAGCTCTCACACCAATATTTGCGTCTAGAGCCTTTGCATTGAGGGCTATCTGAAAACGGCTGTGGCGCTGAAGTTGCCTGTGAATGTGGAGTTGGTGGCATGTGAAACCCGCATGTGGAACATTCGTTTGTGTGGGATGCTCTACCAGGTTCATTTCAGTCCTAGCCATACAAAGGGCACTAAGCATAGAGTGTGAAAACTGAGTTTCCTTGAGAGCTGCTTGGAAGCCTGATGGTGTGTGAAGTTAGTGAGCCAAATGGAGTTGTTCTCCCACAAGAACCACTCGGCTGATCCTTCTTCAATATGCCCTTCACCAACATGCAGTGTTTCCTTGATTGAATTAGCTCTCACACCAATATTTGCGTCTAGAGCCTTTGCATTGAGGGCTATCTGAAAACGGCTGTGGCGCTGAAGTTGCCTGTGAATGTGGAGTTGGTGGCATGTGAAACCCGCATGTGGAGCATTCGTTTGTGTGGGATGCTCTACCAGGTTCATTCCTAGATAATGCACTCAAAGGGCACTAAGCATAGAGTGTGAAAACTGAGTTTCCTCGAGAGCTGCTTGGAAGCCTGATGGTGTGTGAAGTTAGTGAGCCAAATGGAGTTGTTCTCCCACAAGAACCACTCGGCTGATCCTTCTTCAATATGCCCTTCACCAACATGCAGTGTTTCCTTGATTGAATTAGCTCTCACACCAATATTTGCGTCTAGAGCCTTTGCATTGAGGGCTATCTGAAAACGGCTGTGGCGCTGAAGTTGCCTGTGAATGTGGAGTTGGTGGCATGTGAAACCCGCATGTGGAGCATTCGTTTGTGTGGGATGCTCTACCAGGTTCATTCCTAGATAATGCACTCAAAGGGCACTAAACATAGAGTGTGAAAACTGAGTTTCCTTGAGAGCTGCTTGGAAGCCTGATGGTGTGTGAAGTTAGTGAGCCAAATGGAGTTGTTCTCCCACAAGAACCACTCGGCTGATCCTTCTTCAATATGCCCTTCACCAACATGCAGTGTTTCCTTGATTGAATTAGCTCTCACACCAATATTTGCGTCTAGAGCCTTTGCATTGAGGGCTATCTGAAAACGGCTGTGGCGCTGAAGTTGCCTGTGAATGTGGAGTTGGTGGCATGTGAAACCCGCATGTGGAACATTCGTTTGTGTGGGATGCTCTACCAGGTTCATTTCACTCCTAGCCATACAAAGGGCACTAAGCATAGATTGTGAAAACTGAGTTTCCTTGAGAGCTGCTTGGAAGCCTGATGGTGTGTGAAGTTAGTGAGCCAAATGGAGTTGTTCTCCCACAAGAACCACTCGGCTGATCCTTCTTCAATATGCCCTTCACCAACATGCAGTGTTTCCTTGATTGAATTAGCTCTCACACCAATATTTGCTTCTAGAGCCTTTGCATTGAGGGCTATCTGAAAACGGCTGTGGCGCTGAAGTTGCCTGTGAATGTGGAGTTTTTGGCATGTGAAACCCGCATGTGGAACATTCGTTTGTGTGGGATGCTCTACCAGGTTAATTTCACTCCTAGCCATACAAAGGGCTCTAAGCATAGAGTGTGAAAACTGAGTTTCCTTGAGAGCTGCTTGGAAGCCTGATGGTGTGTGAAGTTAGTGAGCCAAATGGAGTTGTTCTCCCACAAGAACCACTCGGCTGATCCTTCTTCAATATGCCCTTCACCAACATGCAGTGTTTCCTTGATTGAATTAGCTCTCACACCAATATTTGCGTCTAGAGCCTTTGCATTGAGGGCTATCTGAAAACGGCTGTGGCGCTGAAGTTGCCTGTGAATGTGGAGTTGGTGGCATGTGAAACCCGCATGTGGAGCATTCGTTTGTGTGGGATGCTCTACCAGGTTCATTCCTAGATAATGCACTCAAAGGGCACTAATCATAGAGTGTGAAAACTGAGTTTCCTTGAGAGCTGCTTGGAAGCCTGATGGTGTGTGAAGTTAGTGAGCCAAATGGAGTTGTTCTCCCACAAGAACCACTCGGCTGATCCTTCTTCAATATGCCCTTCACCAACATGCAGTGTTTCCTTGATTGAATTAGCTCTCACACCAATATTTGCGTCTAGAGCCTTTGCATTGAGGGCTATCTGAAAACGGCTGTGGCGCTGAAGTTGCCTGTGAATGTGGAGTTGGTGGCATGTGAAACCCGCATGTGGAGCATTCGTTTGTGTGGGATGCTCTACCAGGTTCATTCCTAGATAATGCACTCAAAGGGCACTAAACATAGAGTGTGAAAACTGAGTTTCCTTGAGAGCTGCTTGGAAGCCTGATGGTGTGTGAAGTTAGTGAGCCAAATGGAGTTGTTCTCCCACAAGAACCACTCGGCTGATCCTTCTTCAATATGCCCTTCACCAACATGCAGTGTTTCCTTGATTGAATTAGCTCTCACACCAATATTTGCGTCTAGAGCCTTTGCATTGAGGGCTCTCTGAAAACGGCTGTGGCGCTGAAGTTGCCTGTGAATGTGGAGTTGGTGGCATGTGAAACCCGCATGTGGAGCATTCGTTTGTGTGGGATGCTCTACCAGGTTCATTGCTACATAATGCTCTCAAAGGGCACTAAACGTAGAGTGTGAAAACTGAGTTTCCTTGAGAGCTGCTTGGAAGCCTGATGGTGTGTGAAGTTAGTGAGCCAAATGGAGTTGTTCTCCCACAAGAACCACTCGGCTGATCCTTCTTCAATATGCCCTTCACCAACATGCAGTGTTTCCTTGATTGAATTAGCTCTCACACCAATATTTGCGTCTAGAGCCTTTGCATTGAGGGCTATCTGAAAACGGCTGTGGCGCTGAAGTTGCCTGTGAATGTGGAGTTGGTGGCATGTGAAACCCGCATGTGGAGCATTCGTTTGTGTGGGATGCTCTACCAGGTTCATTCCTAGATAATGCACTCAAAGGGCACTAAACATAGAGTGTGAAAACTGAGTTTCCTTGAGAGCTGCTTGGAAGCCTGATGGTGTGTGAAGTTAGTGAGCCAAATGGAGTTGTTCTCCCACAAGAACCACTCGGCTGATCCTTCTTCAATATGCCCTTCACCAACATGCAGTGTTTCCTTGATTGAATTAGCTCTCACACCAATATTTGCGTCTAGAGCCTTTGCATTGAGGGCTATCTGAAAACGGCTGTGGCGCTGAAGCTGCCTGTGAATGTGGAGTTGGTGGCATGTGAAACCCGCATGTGGAACATTCGTTTGTGTGGGATGCTCTACCAGGTTCATTTCACTCCTAGCCATACAAAGGGCACTAAGCATAGAGTGTGAAAACTGAGTTTCCTTGAGAGCTGCTTGGAAGCCTGATGGTGTGTGAAGTTAGTGAGCCAAATGGAGTTGTTCTCCCACAAGAACCACTCGGCTGATCCTTCTTCAATATGCCCTTCACCAACATGCAGTGTTTCCTTGATTGAATTAGCTCTCACACCAATATTTGCGTCTAGAGCCTTTGCATTGAGGGCTATCTGAAAACGGCTGTGGCGCTGAAGTTGCCTGTGAATGTGGAGTTGGTGGCATGTGAAACCCGCATGTGGAGCATTCGTTTGTGCGGGATGCTCTACCAGGTTCATTCCTAGATAATGCACTCAAAGGGCACTAAGCATAGAGTGTGAAAACTGAGTTTCCTCGAGAGCTGCTTGGAAGCCTGATGGTGTGTGAAGTTAGTGAGCCAAATGGAGTTGTTCTCCCACAAGAACCACTCGGCTGATCCTTCTTCAATATGCCCTTCACCAACATGCAGTGTTTCCTTGATTGAATTAGCTCTCACACCAATATTTGCGTCTAGAGCCTTTGCATTGAGGGCTATCTGAAAACGGCTGTGGCGCTGAAGTTGCCTGTGAATGTGGAGTTGGTGGCATGTGAAACCCGCATGTGGAGCATTCGTTTGTGTGGGATGCTCTACCAGGTTCATTCCTAGATAATGCACTCAAAGGGCACTAAACATAGAGTGTGAAAACTGAGTTTCCTTGAGAGCTGCTTGGAAGCCTGATGGTGTGTGAAGTTAGTGAGCCAAATGGAGTTGTTCTCCCACAAGAACCACTCGGCTGATCCTTCTTCAATATGCCCTTCACCAACATGCAGTGTTTCCTTGATTGAATTAGCTCTCACACCAATATTTGCGTCTAGAGCCTTTGCATTGAGGGCTATCTGAAAACGGCTGTGGCGCTGAAGTTGCCTGTGAATGTGGAGTTGGTGGCATGTGAAACCCGCATGTGGAACATTCGTTTGTGTGGGATGCTCTACCAGGTTCATTTCAGTCCTAGCCATACAAAGGGCACTAAGCATAGAGTGTGAAAACTGAGTTTCCTTGAGAGCTGCTTGGAAGCCTGATGGTGTGTGAAGTTAGTGAGCCAAATGGAGTTGTTCTCCCACAAGAACCACTCGGCTGATCCTTCTTCAATATGCCCTTCACCAACATGCAGTGTTTCCTTGATTGAATTAGCTCTCACACCAATATTTGCGTCTAGAGCCTTTGCATTGAGGGCTATCTGAAAACGGCTGTGGCGCTGAAGTTGCCTGTGAATGTGGAGTTGGTGGCATGTGAAACCCGCATGTGGAGCATTCGTTTGTGCGGGATGCTCTACCAGGTTCATTCCTAGATAATGCACTCAAAGGGCACTAAGCATAGAGTGTGAAAACTGAGTTTCCTTGAGAGCTGCTTGGAAGCCTGATGGTGTGTGAAGTTAGTGAGCCAAATGGAGTTGTTCTCCCACAAGAACCACTCGGCTGATCCTTCTTCAATATGCCCTTCACCAACATGCAGTGTTTCCTTGATTGAATTAGCTCTCACACCAATATTTGCGTCTAGAGCCTTTGCATTGAGGGCTATCTGAAAACGGCTGTGGCGCTGAAGTTGCCTGTGAATGTGGAGTTGGTGGCATGTGAAACCCGCATGTGGAGCATTCGTTTGTGTGGGATGCTCTACCAGGTTCATTCCTAGATAATGCACTCAAAGGGCACTAAACATAGAGTGTGAAAACTGAGTTTCCTTGAGAGCTGCTTGGAAGCCTGATGGTGTGTGAAGTTAGTGAGCCAAATGGAGTTGTTCTCCCACAAGAACCACTCGGCTGATCCTTCTTCAATATGCCCTTCACCAACATGCAGTGTTTCCTTGATTGAATTAGCTCTCACACCAATATTTGCGTCTAGAGCCTTTGCATTGAGGGCTATCTGAAAACGGCTGTGGCGCTGAAGTTGCCTGTGAATGTGGAGTTGGTGGCATGTGAAACCCGCATGTGGAACATTCGTTTGTGTGGGATGCTCTACCAGGTTCATTTCACTCCTAGCCATACAAAGGGCACTAAGCATAGATTGTGAAAACTGAGTTTCCTTGAGAGCTGCTTGGAAGCCTGATGGTGTGTGAAGTTAGTGAGCCAAATGGAGTTGTTCTCCCACAAGAACCACTCGGCTGATCCTTCTTCAATATGCCCTTCACCAACATGCAGTGTTTCCTTGATTGAATTAGCTCTCACACCAATATTTGCTTCTAGAGCCTTTGCATTGAGGGCTATCTGAAAACGGCTGTGGCGCTGAAGTTGCCTGTGAATGTGGAGTTTTTGGCATGTGAAACCCGCATGTGGAACATTCGTTTGTGTGGGATGCTCTACCAGGTTAATTTCACTCCTAGCCATACAAAGGGCTCTAAGCATAGAGTGTGAAAACTGAGTTTCCTTGAGAGCTGCTTGGAAGCCTGATGGTGTGTGAAGTTAGTGAGCCAAATGGAGTTGTTCTCCCACAAGAACCACTCGGCTGATCCTTCTTCAATATGCCCTTCACCAACATGCAGTGTTTCCTTGATTGAATTAGCTCTCACACCAATATTTGCGTCTAGAGCCTTTGCATTGAGGGCTATCTGAAAACGGCTGTGGCGCTGAAGTTGCCTGTGAATGTGGAGTTGGTGGCATGTGAAACCCGCATGTGGAGCATTCGTTTGTGTGGGATGCTCTACCAGGTTCATTCCTAGATAATGCACTCAAAGGGCACTAATCATAGAGTGTGAAAACTGAGTTTCCTTGAGAGCTGCTTGGAAGCCTGATGGTGTGTGAAGTTAGTGAGCCAAATGGAGTTGTTCTCCCACAAGAACCACTCGGCTGATCCTTCTTCAATATGCCCTTCACCAACATGCAGTGTTTCCTTGATTGAATTAGCTCTCACACCAATATTTGCGTCTAGAGCCTTTGCATTGAGGGCTATCTGAAAACGGCTGTGGCGCTGAAGTTGCCTGTGAATGTGGAGTTGGTGGCATGTGAAACCCGCATGTGGAGCATTCGTTTGTGTGGGATGCTCTACCAGGTTCATTCCTAGATAATGCACTCAAAGGGCACTAAACATAGAGTGTGAAAACTGAGTTTCCTTGAGAGCTGCTTGGAAGCCTGATGGTGTGTGAAGTTAGTGAGCCAAATGGAGTTGTTCTCCCACAAGAACCACTCGGCTGATCCTTCTTCAATATGCCCTTCACCAACATGCAGTGTTTCCTTGATTGAATTAGCTCTCACACCAATATTTGCGTCTAGAGCCTTTGCATTGAGGGCTCTCTGAAAACGGCTGTGGCGCTGAAGTTGCCTGTGAATGTGGAGTTGGTGGCATGTGAAACCCGCATGTGGAGCATTCGTTTGTGTGGGATGCTCTACCAGGTTCATTGCTACATAATGCTCTCAAAGGGCACTAAACGTAGAGTGTGAAAACTGAGTTTCCTTGAGAGCTGCTTGGAAGCCTGATGGTGTGTGAAGTTAGTGAGCCAAATGGAGTTGTTCTCCCACAAGAACCACTCGGCTGATCCTTCTTCAATATGCCCTTCACCAACATGCAGTGTTTCCTTGATTGAATTAGCTCTCACACCAATATTTGCGTCTAGAGCCTTTGCATTGAGGGCTATCTGAAAACGGCTGTGGCGCTGAAGTTGCCTGTGAATGTGGAGTTGGTGGCATGTGAAACCCGCATGTGGAGCATTCGTTTGTGTGGGATGCTCTCCAAGCTTCATTTCAGTCATAGGCACTCAAAGGGCACTAAGCATAGAGTGTGAAAACTGAGTTTCCTTGAGAGCTGCTTGGAAGCCTGATGGTGTGTGAAGTTAGTGAGCCAAATGGAGTTGTTCTCCCACAAGAACCACTCGGCTGATCCTTCTTCAATATGCCCTTCACCAACATGCAGTGTTTCCTTGATTGAATTAGCTCTCACACCAATATTTGCGTCTAGAGCCTTTGCATTGAGGGCTATCTGAAAACGGCTGTGGCGCTGAAGTTGCCTGTGAATGTGGAGTTGGTGGCATGTGAAACCCGCATGTGGAACATTCGTTTGTGTGGGATGCTCTACCAGGTTCATTTCAGTCCTAGCCATACAAAGGGCACTAAGCATAGAGTGTGAAAACTGAGTTTCCTTGAGAGCTGCTTGGAAGCCTGATGGTGTGTGAAGTTAGTGAGCCAAATGGAGTTGTTCTCCCACAAGAACCACTCGGCTGATCCTTCTTCAATATGCCCTTCACCAACATGCAGTGTTTCCTTGATTGAATTAGCTCTCACACCAATATTTGCGTCTAGAGCCTTTGCATTGAGGGCTATCTGAAAACGGCTGTGGCGCTGAAGTTGCCTGTGAATGTGGAGTTGGTGGCATGTGAAACCCGCATGTGGAGCATTCGTTTGTGCGGGATGCTCTACCAGGTTCATTCCTAGATAATGCACTCAAAGGGCACTAAGCATAGAGTGTGAAAACTGAGTTTCCTCGAGAGCTGCTTGGAAGCCTGATGGTGTGTGAAGTTAGTGAGCCAAATGGAGTTGTTCTCCCACAAGAACCACTCGGCTGATCCTTCTTCAATATGCCCTTCACCAACATGCAGTGTTTCCTTGATTGAATTAGCTCTCACACCAATATTTGCGTCTAGAGCCTTTGCATTGAGGGCTATCTGAAAACGGCTGTGGCGCTGAAGTTGCCTGTGAATGTGGAGTTGGTGGCATGTGAAACCCGCATGTGGAGCATTCGTTTGTGTGGGATGCTCTACCAGGTTCATTCCTAGATAATGCACTCAAAGGGCACTAAACATAGAGTGTGAAAACTGAGTTTCCTTGAGAGCTGCTTGGAAGCCTGATGGTGTGTGAAGTTAGTGAGCCAAATGGAGTTGTTCTCCCACAAGAACCACTCGGCTGATCCTTCTTCAATATGCCCTTCACCAACATGCAGTGTTTCCTTGATTGAATTAGCTCTCACACCAATATTTGCGTCTAGAGCCTTTGCATTGAGGGCTATCTGAAAACGGCTGTGGCGCTGAAGTTGCCTGTGAATGTGGAGTTGGTGGCATGTGAAACCCGCATGTGGAACATTCGTTTGTGTGGGATGCTCTACCAGGTTAATTTCACTCCTAGCCATACAAAGGGCTCTAAGCATAGAGTGTGAAAACTGAGTTTCCTTGAGAGCTGCTTGGAAGCCTGATGGTGTGTGAAGTTAGTGAGCCAAATGGAGTTGTTCTCCCACAAGAACCACTCGGCTGATCCTTCTTCAATATGCCCTTCACCAACATGCAGTGTTTCCTTGATTGAATTAGCTCTCACACCAATATTTGCGTCTAGAGCCTTTGCATTGAGGGCTATCTGAAAACGGCTGTGGCGCTGAAGTTGCCTGTGAATGTGGAGTTGGTGGCATGTGAAACCCGCATGTGGAGCATTCGTTTGTGTGGGATGCTCTACCAGGTTCATTCCTAGATAATGCACTCAAAGGGCACTAATCATAGAGTGTGAAAACTGAGTTTCCTTGAGAGCTGCTTGGAAGCCTGATGGTGTGTGAAGTTAGTGAGCCAAATGGAGTTGTTCTCCCACAAGAACCACTCGGCTGATCCTTCTTCAATATGCCCTTCACCAACATGCAGTGTTTCCTTGATTGAATTAGCTCTCACACCAATATTTGCGTCTAGAGCCTTTGCATTGAGGGCTCTCTGAAAACGGCTGTGGCGCGGAAGTTGCCTGTGAATGTGGAGTTGGTGGCATGTGAAACCCGCATGTGGAGCATTCGTTTGTGTGGGATGCTCTACCAGGTTCATTCCTAGATAATGCACTCAAAGGGCACTAAACATAGAGTGTGAAAACTGAGTTTCCTTGAGAGCTGCTTGGAAGCCTGATGGTGTGTGAAGTTAGTGAGCCAAATGGAGTTGTTCTCCCACAAGAACCACTCGGCTGATCCTTCTTCAATATGCCCTTCACCAACATGCAGTGTTTCCTTGATTGAATTAGCTCTCACACCAATATTTGCGTCTAGAGCCTTTGCATTGAGGGCTATCTGAAAACGGCTGTGGCGCTGAAGTTGCCTGTGAATGTGGAGTTGGTGGCATGTGAAACCCGCATGTGGAGCATTTGTTTGTGTGGGATGCTGACCAAGCTTCATTTCAGTCCTAGGCACTCAAAGGGCACTAAGCATAGAGTGTGAAAACTGAGTTTCCTTGAGAGCTGCTTGGAAGCCTGATGGTGTGTGAAGTTAGTGAGCCAAATGGAGTTGTTCTCCCACAAGAACCACTCGGCTGATCCTTCTTCAATATGCCCTTCACCAACATGCAGTGTTTCCTTGATTGAATTAGCTCTCACACCAATATTTGCGTCTAGAGCCTTTGCATTGAGGGCTCTCTGAAAACGGCTGTGGCGCTGAAGTTGCCTGTGAATGTGGAGTTGGTGGCATGTGAAACCCGCATGTGGAGCATTCGTTTGTGTGGGATGCTCTACCAGGTTCATTCCTAGATAATGCACTCAAAGGGCACTAAACATAGAGTGTGAAAACTGAGTTTCCTTGAGAGCTGCTTGGAAGCCTGATGGTGTGTGAAGTTAGTGAGCCAAATGGAGTTGTTCTCCCACAAGAACCACTCGGCTGATCCTTCTTCAATATGCCCTTCACCAACATGCAGTGTTTCCTTGATTGAATTAGCTCTCACACCAATATTTGCGTCTAGAGCCTTTGCATTGAGGGCTATCTGAAAACAGCTGTGGCGCTGAAGTTGCCTGTGAATGTGGAGTTGGTGGCATGTGAAACCCGCATGTGGAGCATTCGTTTGTGTGGGATGCTCTACCAGGTTCATTCCTAGATAATGCACTCAAAGGGCACTAAACATAGAGTGTGAAAACTGAGTTTCCTTGAGAGCTGCTTGGAAGCCTGATGGTGTGTGAAGTTAGTGAGCCAAATGGAGTTGTTCTCCCACAAGAACCACTCGGCTGATCCTTCTTCAATATGCCCTTCACCAACATGCAGTGTTTCCTTGATTGAATTAGCTCTCACACCAATATTTGCGTCTAGAGCCTTTGCATTGAGGGCTCTCTGAAAACGGCTGTGGCGCTGAAGTTGCCTGTGAATGTGGAGTTGGTGGCATGTGAAACCCGCATGTGGAGCATTCGTTTGTGTGGGATGCTCTACCAGGTTCATTCCTAGATAATGCACTCAAAGGGCACTAAACATAGAGTGTGAAAACTGAGTTTCCTTGAGAGCTGCTTGGAAGCCTGATGGTGTGTGAAGTTAGTGAGCCAAATGGAGTTGTTCTCCCACAAGAACCACTCGGCTGATCCTTCTTCAATATGCCCTTCACCAACATGCAGTGTTTCCTTGATTGAATTAGCTCTCACACCAATATTTGCGTCTAGAGCCTTTGCATTGAGGGCTATCTGAAAACGGCTGTGGCGCTGAAGTTGCCTGTGAATGTGGAGTTGGTGGCATGTGAAACCCGCATGTGGAGCATTCGTTTGTGTGGGATGTTCTCCAAGCTTCATTTCAGTCCTAGGCACTAAAAGGGCACTAAGCATAGAGTGTGAAAACTGAGTTTCCTTGAGAGCTGCTTGGAAGCCTGATGGTGTGTGAAGTTAGTGAGCCAAATGGAGTTGTTCTCCCACAAGAACCACTCGGCTGATCCTTCTTCAATATGCCCTTCACCAACATGCAGTGTTTCCTTGATTGAATTAGCTCTCACACCAATATTTGCGTCTAGAGCCTTTGCATTGAGGGCTATCTGAAAACGGCTGTGGCGCTGAAGTTGCCTGTGAATGTGGAGTTGGTGGCATGTGAAACCCGCATGTGGAGCATTCGTTTGTGTGGGATGCTCTACCAGGTTCATTTCAGTCCTAGCCAGACAAAGGGCACTAAGCATAGAGTGTGAAAACTGAGTTTCCTTGAGAGCTGCTTGGAAGCCTGATGGTGTGTGAAGTTAGTGAGCCAAATGGAGTTGTTCTCCCACAAGAACCACTCGGCTGATCCTTCTTCAATATGCCCTTCACCAACATGCAGTGTTTCCTTGATTGAATTAGCTCTCACACCAATATTTGCGTCTAGAGCCTTTGCATTGAGGGCTATCTGAAAACGGCTGTGGCGCTGAAGTTGCCTGTGAATGTGGAGTTGGTGGCATGTGAAACCCGCATGTGGAGCATTCGTTTGTGCGGGATGCTCTACCAGGTTCATTCCTAGATAATGCACTCAAAGGGCACTAAGCATAGAGTGTGAAAACTGAGTTTCCTTGAGAGCTGCTTGGAAGCCTGATGGTGTGTGAAGTTAGTGAGCCAAATGGAGTTGTTCTCCCACAAGAACCACTCGGCTGATCCTTCTTCAATATGCCCTTCACCAACATGCAGTGTTTCCTTGATTGAATTAGCTCTCACACCAATATTTGCGTCTAGAGCCTTTGCATTGAGGGCTATCTGAAAACGGCTGTGGCGCTGAAGTTGCCTGTGAATGTGGAGTTGGTGGCATGTGAAACCCGCATGTGGAGCATTCGTTTGTGTGGGATGCTCTACCAGGTTCATTCCTAGATAATGCACTCAAAGGGCACTAAACATAGAGTGTGAAAACTGAGTTTCCTCGAGAGCTGCTTGGAAGCCTGATGGTGTGTGAAGTTAGTGAGCCAAATGGAGTTGTTCTCCCACAAGAACCACTCGGCTGATCCTTCTTCAATATGCCCTTCACCAACATGCAGTGTTTCCTTGATTGAATTAGCTCTCACACCAATATTTGCGTCTAGAGCCTTTGCATTGAGGGCTCTCTGAAAACGGCTGTGGCGCTGAATTTGCCTGTGAATGTGGAGTTGGTGGCATGTGAAACCCGCATGTGGAGCATTCGTTTGTGTGGGATGCTATACCAGGTTCATTCCTAGATAATGCACTCAAAGGGCACTAAACATAGAGTGTGAAAACTGAGTTTCCTTGAGAGCTGCTTGGAAGCCTGATGGTGTGTGAAGTTAGTGAGCCAAATGGAGTTGTTCTCCCACAAGAACCACTCGGCTGATCCTTCTTCAATATGCCCTTCACCAACATGCAGTGTTTCCTTGATTGAATTAGCTCTCACACCAATATTTGCGTCTAGAGCCTTTGCATTGAGGGCTATCTGAAAACGGCTGTGGCGCTGAAGTTGCCTGTGAATGTGGAGTTGGTGGCATGTGAAACCCGCATGTGGAGCATTCGTTTGTGTGGGATGTTCTCCAAGCTTCATTTCAGTCCTAGGCACTCAAAGGGCACTAAGCATAGAGTGTGAAAACTGAGTTTCCTTGAGAGCTGCTTGGAAGCCTGATGGTGTGTGAAGTTAGTGAGCCAAATGGAGTTGTTCTCCCACAAGAACCACTCGGCTGATCCTTCTTCAATATGCCCTTCACCAACATGCAGTGTTTCCTTGATTGAATTAGCTCTCACACCAATATTTGCGTCTAGAGCCTTTGCATTGAGGGCTATCTGAAAACGGCTGTGGCGCTGAAGTTGCCTGTGAATGTGGAGTTGGTGGCATGTGAAACCCGCATGTGGAACATTCGTTTGTGTGGGATGCTCTACCAGGTTCATTTCAGTCCTAGCCAGACAAAGGGCACTAAGCATAGAGTGTGAAAACTGAGTTTCCTTGAGAGCTGCTTGGAAGCCTGATGGTGTGTGAAGTTAGTGAGCCAAATGGAGTTGTTCTCCCACAAGAACCACTCGGCTGATCCTTCTTCAATATGCCCTTCACCAACATGCAGTGTTTCCTTGATTGAATTAGCTCTCACACCAATATTTGCGTCTAGAGCCTTTGCATTGAGGGCTATCTGAAAACGGCTGTGGCGCTGAAGTTGCCTGTGAATGTGGAGTTGGTGGCATGTGAAACCCGCATGTGGAGCATTCGTTTGTGCGGGATGCTCTACCAGGTTCATTCCTAGATAATGCACTCAAAGGGCACTAAGCATAGAGTGTGAAAACTGAGTTTCCTCGAGAGCTGCTTGGAAGCCTGATGGTGTGTGAAGTTAGTGAGCCAAATGGAGTTGTTCTCCCACAAGAACCACTCGGCTGATCCTTCTTCAATATGCCCTTCACCAACATGCAGTGTTTCCTTGATTGAATTAGCTCTCACACCAATATTTGCGTCTAGAGCCTTTGCATTGAGGGCTATCTGAAAACGGCTGTGGCGCTGAAGTTGCCTGTGAATGTGGAGTTGGTGGCATGTGAAACCCGCATGTGGAGCATTCGTTTGTGTGGGATGCTCTACCAGGTTCATTCCTAGATAATGCACTCAAAGGGCACTAAACATAGAGTGTGAAAACTGAGTTTCCTTGAGAGCTGCTTGGAAGCCTGATGGTGTGTGAAGTTAGTGAGCCAAATGGAGTTGTTCTCCCACAAGAACCACTCGGCTGATCCTTCTTCAATATGCCCTTCACCAACATGCAGTGTTTCCTTGATTGAATTAGCTCTCACACCAATATTTGCGTCTAGAGCCTTTGCATTGAGGGCTATCTGAAAACGGCTGTGGCGCTGAAGTTGCCTGTGAATGTGGAGTTGGTGGCATGTGAAACCCGCATGTGGAACATTCGTTTGTGTGGGATGCTCTACCAGGTTCATTTCACTCCTAGCCATACAAAGGGCACTAAGCATAGAGTGTGAAAACTGAGTTTCCTTGAGAGCTGCTTGGAAGCCTGATGGTGTGTGAAGTTAGTGAGCCAAATGGAGTTGTTCTCCCACAAGAACCACTCGGCTGATCCTTCTTCAATATGCCCTTCACCAACATGCAGTGTTTCCTTGATTGAATTAGCTCTCACACCAATATTTGCGTCTAGAGCCTTTGCATTGAGGGCTCTCTGAAAACGGCTGTGGCGCTGAAGTTGCCTGTGAATGTGGAGTTGGTGGCATGTGAAACCCGCATGTGGAGCATTCGTTTGTGTGGGATGCTCTACCAGGTTCATTCCTAGATAATGCACTCAAAGGGCACTAAACATAGAGTGTGAAAACTGAGTTTCCTTGAGAGCTGCTTGGAAGCCTGATGGTGTGTGAAGTTAGTGAGCCAAATGGAGTTGTTCTCCCACAAGAACCACTCGGCTGATCCTTCTTCAATATGCCCTTCACCAACATGCAGTGTTTCCTTGATTGAATTAGCTCTCACACCAATATTTGCGTCTAGAGCCTTTGCATTGAGGGCTATCTGAAAACGGCTGTGGCGCTGAAGTTGCCTGTGAATGTGGAGTTGGTGGCATGTGAAACCCGCATGTGGAGCATTCGTTTGTGTGGGATGCTCTACCAGGTTCATTCCTAGATAATGCACTCAAAGGGCACTAAACATAGAGTGTGAAAACTGAGTTTCCTTGAGAGCTGCTTGGAAGCCTGATGGTGTGTGAAGTTAGTGAGCCAAATGGAGTTGTTCTCCCACAAGAACCACTCGGCTGATCCTTCTTCAATATGCCCTTCACCAACATGCAGTGTTTCCTTGATTGAATTAGCTCTCACACCAATATTTGCGTCTAGAGCCTTTGCATTGAGGGCTCTCTGAAAACGGCTGTGGCGCTGAAGTTGCCTGTGAATGTGGAGTTGGTGGCATGTGAAACCCGCATGTGGAGCATTCGTTTGTGTGGGATGCTCTCCAAGCTTCATTTCAGTCCTAGGCACTCAAAGGGCACTAAGCATAGAGTGTGAAAACTGAGTTTCCTTGAGAGCTGCTTGGAAGCCTGATGGTGTGTGAAGTTAGTGAGCCAAATGGAGTTGTTCTCCCACAAGAACCACTCGGCTGATCCTTCTTCAATATGCCCTTCACCAACATGCAGTGTTTCCTTGATTGAATTAGCTCTCACACCAATATTTGCGTCTAGAGCCTTTGCATTGAGGGCTATCTGAAAACGGCTGTGGCGCTGAAGTTGCCTGTGAATGTGGAGTTGGTGGCATGTGAAACCCGCATGTGGAGCATTTGTTTGTGTGGGATGCTCACCAAGCTTCATTTCAGTCCTAGGCACTAAAAGGGCACTAAGCATAGAGTGTGAAAACTGAGTTTCCTTGAGAGCTGCTTGGAAGCCTGATGGTGTGTGAAGTTAGTGAGCCAAATGGAGTTCTTCTCCCACAGCGATGGAAGTATCTCTGAACATGGAGTTCGTTGCATTTCAATGGAGCAGTTGCAGCTTTGCTTTGTGTGGAATTCTCATAAAGCTCAATTTCAAAACAGTGCGTTTTATGACAAATACGAATAGTGTGACCCAAGAGGGTTTTCGTGCAAAACAGGTCTAATGGTGATGGTGTGTGAGGTTAGTGACCTGAGTGGAGTTGGTCACACACAAGAAACATTGTGCCCTTTTGTGTTGAATAAAGCCTCATCCACATGCTGTGTTGTGTCCCTATAGCTAACATGCATTTAAAGCCGAAGTTGATGGAAGAGACCTGCATTTCAAGGATAGCTGAAAATTGCCTTGGCGATGAAGGTATCTCTGAACGTGGAGTTCATTGTATTTCAATGGAGCAGTTACAGCTTTGCTTTGTCTGGAATCATATAAAGCTCAATTTTCACACAGTGCGTTTTATGGCAAATACGCACAGAGTTACAAAGCAGGGTTTTCGTGCGAAATGGGTCTAATGGTGATGGTGTGTGAGATTAGTGTTGTGAGTGGAGTTGGTCTCACACAAGAAACTCTCTGCCCATTGATGTTGAGTAAAAGCCTCATCCACATGCTGTGTTGTGTCCCTATAGCTTGCATGTACTTGGTGCTGGAGCTGATGCCAGAGCCTTGCATTTCAAGGCTAGCTGAAAATTGCCTTGGCGATGAAGGTATCTCTGAACATGGAGTTCATTGCATTTCAATGGAGCAGTTACAGCTTTGCTTTGTCTGGAATTCTCATAAAGCTCAAATTCAAAACAGTGCGTTTTATGACAAATATGCACATTGTGACCAAAAGGTTTTTCGTGCGAAACGGGTCTAATGGTGTAAGTGGGTGAGGTTAGCGACTTGAGTGGAGTTGGTCTCACACAAGAAACATTGTGCCTTTCGTTTTGAGTAACAGCCTCATCCACATGCTGTGCTGTGTCCCTATAGCTAACATGTACTTGGTGCTGGAGCTGATGCCAGAGCCTTGCATTTCAAGGCTAGCTGAAAATTGCCTTGGCGATGGAAGTATCTCTGAACATGGAGTTCGTTGCATTTCAATGGAGCAGTTGCAGCTTTGCTTTGTGTGGAATTCTCATAAAGCTCAATTTCAACACAGTGCGTTTTATGGCAAATATGCTCAGTGTTACGAAATAGGGTTTTCGTGCGAAACGGGTCTAATGGTGATGGTGTGTGAGGTTAGTGACCTGAGTGGAGTTGGTCTCACACAAGAAACTCTCTGCCCATTGATGTTGAGTAAAAGCCTCATCCACATGCTGTTTAGTCCGTATAGCGAACATATATTTAAAGCTGAAGTTGATGTAAGAGCCTTCCATTTGAAAGCTAACTGAAAATTGCCTTGGTGATGAAGTGTTCTCTGAACGTGGAGTTGGTTGCACCTCAATGGAGCAGTTACAGCTTTGCTTTGTGGTGTATACGCAATAAACCAGTTTTCACTGCAATGCGTTCTATGACCATTACACACACTGTGACGAAACTGTTTTTTCGTGCGAAACGGGTGTAATGGTGATGGTGTGTGAGGTTAGTGACCTGAGTGGAGTTGGTCTCACAGAAGAAACATTGTGCCCTTTTGTGTTGAGTAAAAGCCTCATCCACATGCTGTGTTGTGTCCCTATAGCTAACATGTACTTGGTGCTGGAGCTGATGCCAGAGCCTTGCATTTCAAGGCTAGCTGAAAATTGCCTTGGCGATGAAGGTATCTCTGAATGTGGAGTTCATTGCATTTCAATGGAGCAGTTACTGCTTTGCTTTGTCTGGAATCCTGTAAAGCTCAATTTTCACACAGTGCGTATTATGGCAAATATGCTCAGTGTTACGAAGCAGGGTTTTCGTGCGAAACGGGTCTAATGGTGATGGTGTGTGAGATTAGTGACCTGAGTGGAGTTGGTCTCACACAAGAAACTCTCTGCCCATTGATGTTGAGTAAAAGCCTCATCCACATGCTGTTTAGTCCGTATACCGAACATGTATTTAAAGCCGAAGTTGATGTAAGAGCCTTCCATTTCAAAGCTAACTGAAAATTGTCTTGGCGATGGAAGTATCTCTGAACGTGAAGTTCGTTGCATTTCAATGGAGTAGTTACAGCTTTGCTTTGTCTGGAATTATCATAAAGCTCAATTTCAAAACAGTGCGTTTTATGACAAATATGCACAGTGTGACGAAACAGGGTTTTCGTGAGAAACGGGTCTAATGGTGATGGTGTGTGAGATTAGTGACCTGCGTGGGGTTGGTCTTACACAAGAAACATTGTGCCCTTTTGTGTTGAATAAAGCCTCATTTACATGCTGCGTTGTGTCCGTATAGCTTGCATGTACTTAGTGCTGGAGCTAATGCCAGAACCTTGCATTTCAAGGCTAGCTGAAAATTGCCTTGGCGATGAAGGTATCTCTGAACATGGATTTCTTTGCATTTCAAAGGAGCAGTTGCAGCTTTGCTTTGTCTGGAATTCTGATAAAGCTCAATTTCAACACAGTGCGTTTTATGACAAATATGCTCAGTGTTACGAAATAGGGTTTTCGTGCGAAACGGGTCTAATGGTGATGGTGTGTGAGGTTAGCGACTTGAGTGGAGTTGGTCTCACACAAGAAACATTGTGCCTTTCGTTTTGAGTAACAGCCTCATCCACATGCTGTGCTGTGTCTCTATAGCTAACATGTACTTGGTGCTGGAGCAGATGCCAGAGCCTTGCATTTCAAGGCTAGCTGAAAATTGCCTTGGCGATGAAGGTATCTCTGAACATGGATTTCGTTGCATTTCAATGGAGCAGTTGCAGCTTTGCTTTGTGTGGAATTCTCATAAAGCTCAATTTCAACACAGTGCGTTTTATGGCAAATATGCTCAGTGTTACGAAATAGGGTTTTCGTGCGAAACGGGTCTAATGGTGATGGTGTGTGAGGTTAGTGACCTGAGTGGAGTTGGTCTCACACAAGAAACTCTCTGCCCATTGATGTTGAGTAAAAGCCTCATCCACATGCTGTGTTGTGTCCGTATAGCTACCATGTATTTAAAGCTGAAGTTGACGGAAGAGACCTGCATTTCAAGGCTAGCTGAAAATTGCCTTGGCGATGAAGGTATCTCTGAACGTGGAGTTCATTGCATTTCAATGGAGCAGTTACTGCTTTGCTTTGTCTGGAATCGTATAAAGCTCAATTTTCACACAGTGCGTTTTATGGCAAATACGCACAGAGTTACAAACCAGGGTTTTCGTGCGAAACGGGTCTAATGGTGATGGTGTGTGAGATTAGTGTCGTGAGTGGAGTTGGTCTCACACAAGAAACACTGTGCCCTTTTGTGTTGAGTAAAAGCCTCATCCACATGCTGTGTTGTGTCCCTATAGCTAACATGTACTTGGTGCTGGAGCTGATGCCAGAGCCTTGCATTTCAAGGCTAGCTGAAAATTGCCTTGGCGATGAAGGTATCTCTGAACGTGGAGTTCATTGCATTTCAATGGAGCAGTTACAGCTTTGCTTTGTCTGGAATATTCATAAAGCTCAAATTCAAAACAGTGCGTTTTATGACTAATATGCACAGTGTGACCAAAAGGGTTTTCGTGCGAAACGGGTCTAATGGTGTAGGTGTGTGAGGTTAGCGACTTGAGTGGAGTTGGTCTCACACAAGAAACATTGTGCCTTTCGTTTTGAGTAACAGCCTCATCCACATGCTGTGCTGTGTCCCTATAGCTAACATGTACTTGGTGCTGGAGCAGATGCCAGAGCCTTGCATTTCAAGGCTAGCTGAAAATTGCCTTGGCGATGGAAGTATCTCTGAACATGGAGTTCGTTGCATTTCAATGGAGCAGTTGCAGCTTTGCTTTGTGTGGAATTCTCATAAAGCTCAATTTCAACACAGTGCGTTTTATGGCAAATATGCTCAGGGTTACGAAATAGGGTTTTCGTGCGAAACGGGTCTAATGGTGATGGTGTGTGAGGTTAGTGACCTGAGTGGAGTTGGTCTCACACAAGAAACTCTCTGCCCATTGATGTTGAGTAAAAGCCTCATCCACATGCTGTGTTGTGTCCGTATAGCTACCATGTATTTAAAGCTGAAGTTGATGGAAGAGACCTGCATTTCAAGGCTAGCTGAAAATTGCCTTGGCGATGAAGGTATCTCTGAACGTGGAGTTCATTGCATTTCAATGGAGCAGTTACTGCTTTGCTTTGTCTGGAATCGTATAAAGCTCAATTTTCACACAGTGCGTTTTATGGCAAATACGCACAGAGTTACAAAGCAGGGTTTTCGTGCGAAACGGGTCTAATGGTGATGGTGTGTGAGATTAGTGTCGTGAGTGGAGTTGGTCTCACACAAGAAACATTGTGCCCTTTTGTGTTGAGTAAAAGCCTCATCCACATGCTGTGTTGTGTCCCTATAGCTAACATGTACTTGGTGCTGGAGCTGATGCCAGAGCCTTGCATTTCAAGGCTAGCTGAAAATTGCCTTGGCGATGAAGGTATCTCTGAATGTGGAGTTCATTGCATTTCAATGGAGCAGTTACTGCTTTGCTTTGTCTGGAATCCTGTAAAGCTCAATTTTCACACAGTGCGTATTATGGCAAATATGCTCAGTGTTACGAAGCAGGGTTTTCGTGCGAAACGGTCTAATGGTGATGGTGTGTGAGATTAGTGACCTGAGTGGAGTTGGTCTCACACAAGAAACTCTCTGCCCATTGATGTTGAGTAAAAGCCTCATCCACATGCTGTTTAGTCCGTATACCGAACATGTATTTAAAGCCGAAGTTGATGTAAGAGCCTTCCATTTCAAAGCTAACTGAAAATTGCCTTGGCGATGGAAGTATCTCTGAACGTGAAGTTCGTTGCATTTCAATGGAGTAGTTACAGCTTTGCTTTGTCTGGAATTATCATAAAGCTCAATTTCAAAACAGTGCGTTTTATGACAAATATGCACAGTGTGACGAAACAGGGTTTTCGTGCGAAACGGGTCTAATGGTGTAGGTGTGTGAGATTAGTGACCTGAGTGGGGTTGGTCTTACACAAGAAACATTGTGCCCTTTTGTGTTGAATAAAGCCTCATTTACATGCTGTGTTGTGTCCGTATAGCTTGCATGTACTTGGTGCTGGAGCTAATGCCAGAACCTTGCATTTCAAGGCTAGCTGAAAATTGCCTTGGCGATGAAGGTATCTCTGAACATGGATTTCGTTGCATTTCAACGGAGCAGTTGCAGCTTTGCTTTGTGTGGAATTCTCATAAAGCTCAATTTCAACACAGTGCGTTTTATGCCAAATGTGCTCAGTGTTACGAAATAGGGTTTTCGTGCGAAACGTGTCTAATGGTGATGGTGTCTGAGATTAGTGACCTGAGTGGAGTTGGTCCCACACAAGAAACTCTCTGCCCATTGATGTTGAGTAAAAGCCTCATCCACATGCTGTTTTGTCCGTATAGCGAACATGTATTTAAAGCCGAAGTTGATGTAAGAGCCTTCCATTTCAAAGCTAACTGAAAATTGCTTTGGTGATGAAGTGTTCTCTGAACGTGGAGTTGGTTGCACTTCAATGGAGCAGTTACAGCTTTGCTTTGTGGTGTATACGCAATAAACCAGTTTTCACTGCAATGCGTTCTATGACTATTACACACACTGTGACGAAAGTGTTTTTTCGTGCGAAACGGGTGTAATGGTGATGGTGTGTGAGGTTAGTGACCTGAGTGGAGTTGGTCACACACAAGAAACATTGTGCCCTTTTGTGTTGAATAAAGCCTCATCCACATGCTGTGTTGTGTCCCTATAGCTAACATGCATTTAAAGCCGAAGTTGATGGAAGAGACCTGCATTTCAAGGCTAGCTGAAAATTGCCTTGGCGATGAAGGTATCTCTGAACGTGGAGTTCATTGTATTTCAATGGAGCAGTTACAGCTTTGCTTTGTCTGGAATCATATAAAGCTCAATTTTCACACAGTGCGTTTTATGGCAAATACGCACAGAGTTACAAAGCAGGGTTTTCGTGCGAAATGGGTCTAATGGTGATGGTGTGTGAGATTAGTGTTGTGAGTGGAGTTGGTCTCACACAAGAAACACTGTGCCCTTTTGTGTTGAGTAAAAGCCTCATCCACATGCTGTGTTGTGTCCCTATAGCTAACATGTACTTGGTGCTGGAGCTGATGCCAGAGCCTTGCATTTCAAGGCTAGCTGAAAATTGCCTTGGCGATGAAGGTATCTCTGAACGTGGAGTTCATTGCATTTCAATGGAGCAGTTACAGCTTTGCTTTGTCTGGAATTCTCATAAAGCTCAAATTCAAAACAGTGCGTTTTATGACTAATATGCACAGTGTGACCAAAAGGGTTTTCGTGCGAAACGGGTCTAATGGTGATGGTGTGTGAGGTTAGCGACTTGAGTGGAGTTGGTCTCACACAAGAAACATTGTGCCTTTTGTTTTGAGTAACAGCCTCATCCACATGCTGTGCTGTGTCCCTATAGCTACCATGTACTTGGTGCTGGAGCAGATGCCAGAGCCTTGCATTTCAAGGCTAGCTGAAAATTGCCTTGGAGATGGAAGTATCTCTGAACATGGAGTTCGTTGCATTTCAATGGAGCAGTTGCAGCTTTGCTTTGTGTGGAATTCTCATAAAGCTCAATTTCAACACAGTGCGTTTTATGGCAAATATGCTCAGTGTTACGAAATAGGGTTTTCGTGCGAAACGGGTCTAATGGTGATGGTGTGTGAGGTTAGTGACCTGAGTGGAGTTGGTCTCACACAAGAAACTCTCTGCCCATTGATGTTGAGTAAAAGCCTCATCCACATGCTGTGTTGTGTCCGTATAGCTACCATGTATTTAAAGCTGAAGTTGACGGAAGAGACCTGCATTTCAAGGCTAGCTGAAAATTGCCTTGGCGATGAAGGTATCTCTGAACGTGGAGTTCATTGCATTTCAATGGAGCAGTTACTGCTTTGCTTTGTCTGGAATCGTATAAAGCTCAATTTTCACACAGTGCGTTTTATGGCAAATACGCACAGAGTTACAAACCAGGGTTTTCGTGCGAAACGGGTCTAATGGTGATGGTGTGTGAGATTAGTGTCGTGAGTGGAGTTGGTCTCACACAAGAAACACTGTGCCCTTTTGTGTTGAGTAAAAGCCTCATCCACATGCTGTGTTGTGTCCCTATAGCTAACATGTACTTGGTGTTGTAGCTGATGCCAGAGCCTTGCATTTCAAGGCTAGCTGAAAATTGCCTTGGCGATGAAGGTATCTCTGAACGTGGAGTTCATTGCATTTCAATGGAGCAGTTACAGCTTTGCTTTGTCTGGAATATTCATAAAGCTCAAATTCAAAACAGTGCGTTTTATGACTAATATGCACAGTGTGACCAAAAGGGTTTTCGTGCGAAACGGGTCTAATGGTGTAGGTGTGTGAGGTTAGCGACTTGAGTGGAGTTGGTCTCACACAAGAAACATTGTGCCTTTCGTTTTGAGTAACAGCCTCATCCACATGCTGTGCTGTGTCCCTATAGCTAACATGTACTTGGTGCTGGAGCAGATGCCAGAGCCTTGCATTTCAAGGCTAGCTGAAAATTGCCTTGGCGATGGAAGTATCTCTGAACATGGAGTTCGTTGCATTTCAATGGAGCAGTTGCAGCTTTGCTTTGTGTGGAATTCTCATAAAGCTCAATTTCAACACAGTGCGTTTTATGGCAAATATGCTCAGGGTTACGAAATAGGGTTTTCGTGCGAAACGGGTCTAATGGTGATGGTGTGTGAGGTTAGTGACCTGAGTGGAGTTGGTCTCACACAAGAAACTCTCTGCCCATTGATGTTGAGTAAAAGCCTCATCCACATGCTGTGTTGTGTCCGTATAGCTACCATGTATTTAAAGCTGAAGTTGATGGAAGAGACCTGCATTTCAAGGCTAGCTGAAAATTGCCTTGGCGATGAAGGTATCTCTGAACGTGGAGTTCATTGCATTTCAATGGAGCAGTTACTGCTTTGCTTTGTCTGGAATCGTATAAAGCTCAATTTTCACACAGTGCGTTTTATGGCAAATACGCACAGAGTTACAAAGCAGGGTTTTCGTGCGAAACGGGTCTAATGGTGATGGTGTGTGAGATTAGTGTCGTGAGTGGAGTTGGTCTCACACAAGAAACATTGTGCCCTTTTGTGTTGAGTAAAAGCCTCATCCACATGCTGTGTTGTGTCCCTATAGCTAACATGTACTTGGTGCTGGAGCTGATGCCAGAGCCTTGCATTTCAAGGCTAGCTGAAAATTGCCTTGGCGATGAAGGTATCTCTGAATGTGGAGTTCATTGCATTTCAATGGAGCAGTTACTGCTTTGCTTTGTCTGGAATCCTGTAAAGCTCAATTTTCACACAGTGCGTATTATGGCAAATATGCTCAGTGTTACGAAGCAGGGTTTTCGTGCGAAACGGTCTAATGGTGATGGTGTGTGAGATTAGTGACCTGAGTGGAGTTGGTCTCACACAAGAAACTCTCTGCCCATTGATGTTGAGTAAAAGCCTCATCCACATGCTGTTTAGTCCGTATACCGAACATGTATTTAAAGCCGAAGTTGATGTAAGAGCCTTCCATTTCAAAGCTAACTGAAAATTGCCTTGGCGATGGAAGTATCTCTGAACGTGAAGTTCGTTGCATTTCAATGGAGTAGTTACAGCTTTGCTTTGTCTGGAATTCTGATAAAGCTCAATTTCAACACAGTGCGTTTTATGACAAATATGCTCAGTGTTATGAAATAGGGTTTTCGTGCGAAACGGGTCTAATGGTGATGGTGTGTGAGGTTAGCGACTTGAGTGGAGTTGGTCTCACACAAGAAACATTGTGCCTTTCGTTTTGAGTAACAGCCTCATCCACATGCTGTGCTGTGTCTCTATAGCTAACATGTAATTGGTGCTGGAGCAGATGCCAGAGCCTTGCATTTCAAGGCTAGCTGAAAATTGCCTTGGCGATGAAGGTATCTCTGAACATGGATTTCGTTGCATTTCAATGGAGCAGTTGCAGCTTTGCTTTGTGTGGAATTCTCATAAAGCTCAATTTCAACACAGTGCGTTTTATGGCAAATATGCTCAGTGTTACGAAATAGGGTTTTCGTGCGAAACGGGTCTAATGGTGATGGTGTGTGAGGTTAGTGACCTGAGTGGAGTTGGTCTCACACAAGAAACTCTCTGCCCATTGATGTTGAGTAAAAGCCTCATCCACATGCTGTGTTGTGTCCGTATAGCTACCATGTATTTAAAGCTGAAGTTGACGGAAGAGACCTGCATTTCAAGGCTAGCTGAAAATTGCCTTGGCGATGAAGGTATCTCTGAACGTGGAGTTCATTGCATTTCAATGGAGCAGTTACTGCTTTGCTTTGTCTGGAATCGTATAAAGCTCAATTTTCACACAGTGCGTTTTATGGCAAATACGCACAGAGTTACAAACCAGGGTTTTCGTGCGAAACGGGTCTAATGGTGATGGTGTGTGAGATTAGTGTCGTGAGTGGAGTTGGTCTCACACAAGAAACACTGTGCCCTTTTGTGTTGAGTAAAAGCCTCATCCACATGCTGTGTTGTGTCCCTATAGCTAACATGTACTTGGTGCTGGAGCTGATGCCAGAGCCTTGCATTTCAAGGCTAGCTGAAAATTGCCTTGGCGATGAAGGTATCTCTGAACGTGGAGTTCATTGCATTTCAATGGAGCAGTTACAGCTTTGCTTTGTCTGGAATATTCATAAAGCTCAAATTCAAAACAGTGCGTTTTATGACTAATATGCACAGTGTGACCAAAAGGGTTTTCGTGCGAAACGGGTCTAATGGTGTAGGTGTGTGAGGTTAGCGACTTGAGTGGAGTTGGTCTCACACAAGAAACATTGTGCCTTTCGTTTTGAGTAACAGCCTCATCCACATGCTGTGCTGTGTCCCTATAGCTAACATGTACTTGGTGCTGGAGCAGATGCCAGAGCCTTGCATTTCAAGGCTAGCTGAAAATTGCCTTGGCGATGGAAGTATCTCTGAACATGGAGTTCGTTGCATTTCAATGGAGCAGTTGCAGCTTTGCTTTGTGTGGAATTCTCATACAGCTCAATTTCAACACACTGCGTTTTATGGCAAATATGCTCAGGGTTACGAAATAGGGTTTTCGTGCGAAACGGGTCTAATGGTGATGGTGTGTGAGGTTAGTGACCTGAGTGGAGTTGGTCTCACACAAGAAACTCTCTGCCCATTGATGTTGAGTAAAAGCCTCATCCACATGCTGTGTTGTGTCCGTATAGCTACCATGTATTTAAAGCTGAAGTTGATGGAAGAGACCTGCATTTCAAGGCTAGCTGAAAATTGCCTTGGCGATGAAGGTATCTCTGAACGTGGAGCTCATTGCATTTCAATGGAGCAGTTACTGCTTTGCTTTGTCTGGAATCGTATAAAGCTCAATTTTCACACAGTGCGTTTTATGGCAAATACGCACAGAGTTACAAAGCAGGGTTTTCGTGCGAAACGGGTCTAATGGTGATGGTGTGTGAGATTAGTGTCGTGAGTGGAGTTGGTCTCACACAAGAAACATTGTGCCCTTTTGTGTTGAGTAAAAGCCTCATCCACATGCTGTGTTGTGTCCCTATAGCTAACATGTACTTGGTGCTGGAGCTGATGCCAGAGCCTTGCATTTCAAGGCTAGCTGAAAATTGCCTTGGCGATGAAGGTATCTCTGAACGTGGAGTTCATTGCATTTCAATGGAGCAGTTACTGCTTTGCTTTGTCTGGAATCCTGTAAAGCTCAATTTTCACACAGTGCGTATTATGGCAAATATGCTCAGTGTTACGAAGCAGGGTTTTTGTGCGAAACGGTCTAATGGTGATGGTGTGTGAGATTAGTGACCTGAGTGGAGTTGGTCTCACACAAGAAACTCTCTGCCCATTGATGTTGAGTAAAAGCCTCATCCACATGCTGTTTAGTCCGTATACCGAACATGTATTTAAAGCCGAAGTTGATGTAAGAGCCTTCCATTTCAAAGCTAACTGAAAATTGCCTTGGCGATGGAAGTATCTCTGAACGTGAAGTTCGTTGCATTTCAATGGAGTAGTTACAGCTTTGCTTTGTCTGGAATTATCATAAAGCTCAATTTCAAAACAGTGCGTTTTATGACAAATATGCACAGTGTGACGAAACAGGGTTTTCGTGCGAAACGGGTCTAATGGTGTAGGTGTGTGAGATTAGTGACCTGAGTGGGGTTGGTCTTACACAAGAAACATTGTGCCCTTTTGTGTTGAATAAAGCCTCATTTACATGCTGTGTTGTGTCCGTATAGCTTGCATGTACTTGGTGCTGGAGCTAATGCCAGAACCTTGCATTTCAAGGCTAGCTGAAAATTGCCTTGGCGATGAAGGTATCTCTGAACATGGATTTCTTTGCATTTCAATGGAGCAGTTGCAGCTTTGCTTTGTCTGGAATTCTGATAAAGCTCAATTTCAACACAGTGCGTTTTATGACAAATATGCTCAGTGTTACGAAATAGGGTTTTCGTGCGAAACGGGTCTAATGGTGATGGTGTGTGAGGTTAGTGGCTTGATTGGAGTTGGTCTCACCCAAGAAACATTGTGCCCTTTCGTGTTGAAGAAAAGCTACATCCACATGCTGTGCTGTGTCCCTATAGCTAACATGTACTTGGTGCTGGAGCTGATGCCAGAGCCTTGCATTTCAAGGCTAGCTGAAAATTGCCTTGGCGATGGAAGTATCTCTGAACATGGATTTCGTTGCATTTCAACGGAGCAGTTGCAGCTTTGCTTTGTCTGGAATTCTCATAAAGCTCAATTTCAACACAGTGCGTTTTATGCCAAATGTGCTCAGTGTTACGAAATAGGGTTTTCGTGCGAAACGTGTCTAATGGTGATGGTGTCTGAGATTAGTGACCTGAGTGGAGTTGGTCTCACACAAGAAACTCTCTGCCCATTGATGTTGAGTAAAAGCCTCATCCACATGCTGTTTAGTCCGTATAGCGAACATGTATTTAAAGCCGAAGTTGATGTAAGAGCCTTCCATTTCAAAGCTAACTGAAAATTGCCTTGGTGATGAAGTGTTCTCTGAACGTGGAGTTGGTTGCACTTCAATGGAGCAGTTACAGCTTTGCTTTGTGGTGTATACGCAATAAACCAGTTTTCACTGCAATGCGTTCTATGACTATTACACACACTGTGACGAAAGTGTTTTTTCGTGCGAAACGGGTGTAATGGTGATGGTGTGTGAGGTTAGTGACCTGAGTGGAGTTGGTCACACACAAGAAACATTGTGCCCTTTTGTGTTGAATAAAGCCTCATCCACATGCTGTGTTGTGTCCCTATAGCTAACATGCATTTAAAGCCGAAGTTGATGGAAGAGACCTGCATTTCAAGGCTAGCTGAAAATTGCCTTGGCGATGAAGGTATCTCTGAACGTGGAGTTCATTGTATTTCAATGGAGCAGTTACAGCTTTGCTTTGTCTGGAATCATATAAAGCTCAATTTTCACACAGTGCGTTTTATGGCAAATACGCACAGAGTTAGAAAGCAGGGTTTTCGTGCGAAATGGGTCTAATGGTGATGGTGTGTGAGATTAGTGTTGTGAGTGGAGTTGGTCTCACACAAGAAACACTGTGCCCTTTTGTGTTGAGTAAAAGCCTCATCCACATGCTGTGTTGTGTCCCTATAGCTAACATGTACTTGGTGCTGGAGCTGATGCCAGAGCCTTGCATTTCAAGGCTAGCTGAAAATTGCCTTGGCGATGAAGGTATCTCTGAACGTGGAGTTCATTGCATTTCAATGGAGCAGTTACAGCTTTGCTTTGTCTGGAATTCTCATAAAGCTCAAATTCAAAACAGTGCGTTTTATGACTAATATGCACCGTGTGACCAAAAGGGTTTTCGTGCGAAACGGGTCTAATGGTGATGGTGTGTGAGGTTAGCGACTTGAGTGGAGTTGGTCTCACACAAGAAACATTGTGCCTTTTGTTTTGAGTAACAGCCTCATCCACATGCTGTGCTGTGTCCCTATAGCTACCATGTACTTGGTGCTGGAGCTGATGCCAGAGCCTTGCATTTCAAGGCTAGCTGAAAATTGCCTTGGAGATGGAAGTATCTCTGAACATGGAGTTCGTTGCATTTCAATGGAGCAGTTGCAGCTTTGCTTTGTGTGGAATTCTCATAAAGCTCAATTTCAACACAGTGCGTTTTATGGCAAATATGCTCAGTGTTACGAAATAGGGTATTCGTGCGAAACGGGTCTAATGGTGATGGTGTGTGAGGTTAGTGACATGAGTGGAGTTGGTCTCACACAAGAAACTCTCTGCCCATTGATGTTGAGTAAAAGCCTCATCCACATGCTGTGTTGTGTCCCTATAGCTAACATGCATTTAAAGCTGAAGTTGAAGGAAGAGACCTGCATTTCAAAGCTAGCTGAAAATTGCCTTGGCGATGGAAGTATCTGTGAACGTGGAGTTCGTTGCATTTCAATGGAGCAGTTACAGCTTTGCTTTGTCTGGAATTCTCATAAAGCTTAATTTCAAAACAGTGCGTTTTATGGCAAATATGCACAGTGTGACCAAAAGGGTTTTCGTGCGAAACGGGTCTAATGGTGTAAGTGTGTGAGGTTAGCGACTTGAGTGGAGTTGTTCTCACACAAGAAACGTTGTGCCCTTTCGTGTTCAGTGAACGCCTCATCCACATGCTGTGCTGTGTCCCGATAGCTAACATGTAATTGGTGCTGGAGCTGATGCCAGAGACTTGCATTTCAAGGCTAGCTGAAAATTGCCTTGGCGATGAATGTATCTCTGAACGTGGAGTTCATTGCATTGCAATGGAGCAGTTACTGCTTTGCTTTGTCTGGAATCTTATAAAGCTCAATTTCAACACAATGCATTTTATGCCAAATACGCACCGAGTTACAAAGCAGGGTTTTCATGCGAAACGGGTCTAATGGTGTAAGTGTATGAGATTAGTGTAGTGAGTGGAGTTGGTCTCACACAAGAAACATTGTGCCATTTTGTGTTGAGTAAAAGCCTCATCCACATGCTGTTTTGTGTCCAAATAGCTACCATGTACTTGGTGCTTGAGCTGATGCCAGAGCCTTGCATTTCAAGGCTAGCTGAAAATTGCCTTGGCGATGAAGGTATCTCTGAACGTGGAGTTCATTGCATTTCAATGGAGCAGTTACTGCTTTGCTTTGTCTGGAATCATATAAAGCTCAATTTTCACACAGTGCGTTTTATGGCAAATACGCACAGAGTTACGAAGCAGGGTTTTCGTGCGAAATGGGTCTAATGGTGATGGTGTGTGAGGTTAGTGACCTGAGTGGAGTTGGTCTCACACAAGAAACTCTCTGCCCATTGATGTTGAGTAAAAGCCTCATCCACATGCTGTGATGTGTCCCTATAGCTAACATGTACTTGGTGTTGTAGCTGATGCCAGAGCCTTGCATTTCAAGGCTAGCTGAAAATTGCTTGGCGATGAAGGTATCTCTGAACGTGGAGTTCATTGCATTTCAATGGAGCAGTTACTGCTTTGCTTTGTCTGGAATCGTATAAAGCTCAATTTTCACACAGTGCGTTTTATGGCAAATACGCACAGAGTTACAAACCAGGGTTTTCGTGCGAAACGGGTCTAATGGTGATGGTGTGTGAGATTAGTGTCGTGAGTGGAGTTGGTCTCACACAAGAAACACTGTGCCCTTTTGTGTTGAGTAAAAGCCTCATCCACATGCTGTGTTGTGTCCCTATAGCTAACATGTACTTGGTGCTGGAGCTGATGCCAGAGCCTTGCATTTCAAGGCTAGCTGAAAATTGCCTTGGCGATGAAGGTATCTCTGAACGTGGAGTTCATTGCATTTCAATGGAGCAGTTACAGCTTTGCTTTGTCTGGAATATTCATAAAGCTCAAATTCAAAACAGTGCGTTTTATGACTAATATGCACAGTGTGATCAAAAGGGTTTTCGTGCGAAACGGGTCTAATGGTGTAGGTGTGTGAGGTTAGCGACTTGAGTGGAGTTGGTCTCACACAAGAAACATTGTGCCTTTCGTTTTGAGTAACAGCCTCATCCACATGCTGTGCTGTGTCCCTATAGCTAACATGTACTTGGTGCTGGAGCAGATGCCAGAGCCTTGCATTTCAAGGCTAGCTGAAAATTGCCTTGGCGATGGAAGTATCTCTGAACATGGAGTTCGTTGCATTTCAATGGAGCAGTTGCAGCTTTGCTTTGTGTGGAATTCTCATAAAGCTCAATTTCAACACAGTGCGTTTTATGGCAAATATGCTCAGGGTTACGAAATAGGGTTTTCGTGCGAAACGGGTCTAATGGTGATGGTGTGTGAGGTTAGTGACCTGAGTGGAGTTGGTCTCACACAAGAAACTCTCTGCCCATTGATGTTGAGTAAAAGCCTCATCCACATGCTGTGTTGTGTCCGTATAGCTACCATGTATTTAAAGCTGAAGTTGATGGAAGAGACCTGCATTTCAAGGCTAGCTGAAAATTGCCTTGGCGATGAAGGTATCTCTGAACGTGGAGCTCATTGCATTTCAATGGAGCAGTTACTGCTTTGCTTTGTCTGGAATCGTATAAAGCTCAATTTTCACACAGTGCGTTTTATGGCAAATACGCACAGAGTTACAAAGCAGGGTTTTCGTGCGAAACGGGTCTAATGGTGATGGTGTGTGAGATTAGTGTCGTGAGTGGAGTTGGTCTCACACAAGAAACATTGTGCCCTTTTGTGTTGAGTAAAAGCCTCATCCACATGCTGTGTTGTGTCCCTATAGCTAACATGTACTTGGTGCTGGAGCTGATGCCAGAGCCTTGCATTTCAAGGCTAGCTGAAAATTGCCTTGGCGATGAAGGTATCTCTGAATGTGGAGTTCATTGCATTTCAATGGAGCAGTTACTGCTTTGCTTTGTCTGGAATCCTGTAAAGCTCAATTTTCACACAGTGCGTATTATGGCAAATATGCTCAGTGTTACGAAGCAGGGTTTTCGTGCGAAACGGTCTAATGGTGATGGTGTGTGAGATTAGTGACCTGAGTGGAGTTGGTCTCACACAAGAAACTCTCTGCCCATTGATGTTGAGTAAAAGCCTCATCCACATGCTGTTTAGTCCGTATACCGAACATGTATTTAAAGCCGAAGTTGATGTAAGAGCCTTCCATTTCAAAGCTAACTGAAAATTGCCTTGGCGATGGAAGTATCTCTGAACGTGAAGTTCGTTGCATTTCAATGGAGTAGTTACAGCTTTGCTTTGTCTGGAATTATCATAAAGCTCAATTTCAAAACAGTGCGTTTTATGACAAATATGCACAGTGTGACGAAACAGGGTTTTCGTGCGAAACGGGTCTAATGGTGTAGGTGTGTGAGATTAGTGACCTGAGTGGGGTTGGTCTTACACAAGAAACATTGTGCCCTTTTGTGTTGAATAAAGCCTCATTTACATGCTGTGTTGTGTCCGTATAGCTTGCATGTACTTGGTGCTGGAGCTAATGCCAGAACCTTGCATTTCAAGGCTAGCTGAAAATTGCCTTGGCGATGAAGGTATCTCTGAACGTGGATTTCTTTGCATTTCAATGGAGCAGTTGCAGCTTTGCTTTGTCTGGAATTCTGATAAAGCTCAATTTCAACACAGTGCGTTTTATGACAAATATGCTCAGTGTTACGAAATAGGGTTTTCGTGCGAAACGGGTCTAATGGTGATGGTGTGTGAGGTTAGTGGCTTGATTGGAGTTGGTCTCACCCAAGAAACATTGTGCCCTTTCGTGTTGAAGAAAAGCTACATCCACATGCTGTGCTGTGTCCCTATAGCTAACATGTACTTGGTGCTGGAGCTGATGCCAGAGCCTTGCATTTCAAGGCTAGCTGAAAATTGCCTTGGCGATGGAAGTATCTCTGAACATGGATTTCGTTGCATTTCAACGGAGCAGTTGCAGCTTTGCTTTGTCTGGAATTCTCATAAAGCTCAATTTCAACACAGTGCGTTTTATGCCAAATGTGCTCAGTGTTACGAAATAGGGTTTTCGTGCGAAACGTGTCTAATGGTGATGGTGTCTGAGATTAGTGACCTGAGTGGAGTTGGTCTCACACAAGAAACTCTCTGCCCATTGATGTTGAGTAAAAGCCTCATCCACATGCTGTTTAGTCCGTATAGCGAACATGTATTTAAAGCCGAAGTTGATGTAAGAGCCTTCCATTTCAAAGCTAACTGAAAATTGCCTTGGTGATGAAGTGTTCTCTGAACGTGGAGTTGGTTGCACTTCAATGGAGCAGTTACAGCTTTGCTTTGTGGTGTATACGCAATAAACCAGTTTTCACTGCAATGCGTTCTATGACTATTACACACACTGTGACGAAAGTGTTTTTTCGTGCGAAACGGGTGTAATGGTGATGGTGTGTGAGGTTAGTGACCTGAGTGGAGTTGGTCACACACAAGAAACATTGTGCCCTTTTGTGTTGAATAAAGCCTCATCCACATGCTGTGTTGTGTCCCTATAGCTAACATGCATTTAAAGCCGAAGTTGATGGAAGAGACCTGCATTTCAAGGCTAGCTGAAAATTGCCTTGGCGATGAAGGTATCTCTGAACGTGGAGTTCATTGTATTTCAATGGAGCAGTTACAGCTTTGCTTTGTCTGGAATCATATAAAGCTCAATTTTCACACAGTGCGTTTTATGGCAAATACGCACAGAGTTAGAAAGCAGGGTTTTCGTGCGAAATGGGTCTAATGGTGATGGTGTGTGAGATTAGTGTTGTGAGTGGAGTTGGTCTCACACAAGAAACACTGTGCCCTTTTGTGTTGAGTAAAAGCCTCATCCACATGCTGTGTTGTGTCCCTATAGCTAACATGTACTTGGTGCTGGAGCTGATGCCAGAGCCTTGCATTTCAAGGCTAGCTGAAAATTGCCTTGGCGATGAAGGTATCTCTGAACGTGGAGTTCATTGCATTTCAATGGAGCAGTTACAGCTTTGCTTTGTCTGGAATTCTCATAAAGCTCAAATTCAAAACAGTGCGTTTTATGACTAATATGCACCGTGTGACCAAAAGGGTTTTCGTGCGAAACGGGTCTAATGGTGATGGTGTGTGAGGTTAGCGACTTGAGTGGAGTTGGTCTCACACAAGAAACATTGTGCCTTTTGTTTTGAGTAACAGCCTCATCCACATGCTGTGCTGTGTCCCTATAGCTACCATGTACTTGGTGCTGGAGCTGATGCCAGAGCCTTGCATTTCAAGGCTAGCTGAAAATTGCCTTGGAGATGGAAGTATCTCTGAACATGGAGTTCGTTGCATTTCAATGGAGCAGTTGCAGCTTTGCTTTGTGTGGAATTCTCATAAAGCTCAATTTCAACACAGTGCGTTTTATGGCAAATATGCTCAGTGTTACGAAATAGGGTTTTCGTGCGAAACGGGTCTAATGGTGATGGTGTGTGAGGTTAGTGACATGAGTGGAGTTGGTCTCACACAAGAAACTCTCTGCCCATTGATGTTGAGTAAAAGCCTCATCCACATGCTGTGTTGTGTCCCTATAGCTAACATGCATTTAAAGCTGAAGTTGAAGGAAGAGACCTGCATTTCAAAGCTAGCTGAAAATTGCCTTGGCGATGGAAGTATCTGTGAACGTGGAGTTCGTTGCATTTCAATGGAGCAGTTACAGCTTTGCTTTGTCTGGAATTCTCATAAAGCTTAATTTCAAAACAGTGCGTTTTATGGCAAATATGCACAGTGTGACCAAAAGGGTTTTCGTGCGAAACGGGTCTAATGGTGTAAGTGTGTGAGGTTAGCGACTTGAGTGGAGTTGTTCTCACACAAGAAACGTTGTGCCCTTTCGTGTTCAGTGAACGCCTCATCCACATGCTGTGCTGTGTCCCGATAGCTAACATGTAATTGGTGCTGGAGCTGATGCCAGAGACTTGCATTTCAAGGCTAGCTGAAAATTGCCTTGGCGATGAATGTATCTCTGAACGTGGAGTTCATTGCATTGCAATGGAGCAGTTACTGCTTTGCTTTGTCTGGAATCTTATAAAGCTCAATTTCAACACAATGCATTTTATGCCAAATACGCACCGAGTTACAAAGCAGGGTTTTCATGCGAAACGGGTCTAATGGTGTAAGTGTATGAGATTAGTGTAGTGAGTGGAGTTGGTCTCACACAAGAAACATTGTGCCATTTTGTGTTGAGTAAAAGCCTCATCCACATGCTGTTTTGTGTCCAAATAGCTACCATGTACTTGGTGCTTGAGCTGATGCCAGAGCCTTGCATTTCAAGGCTAGCTGAAAATTGCCTTGGCGATGAAGGTATCTCTGAACGTGGAGTTCATTGCATTTCAATGGAGCAGTTACTGCTTTGCTTTGTCTGGAATCATATAAAGCTCAATTTTCACACAGTGCGTTTTATGGCAAATACGCACAGAGTTACGAAGCAGGGTTTTCGTGCGAAATGGGTCTAATGGTGATGGTGTGTGAGGTTAGTGACCTGAGTGGAGTTGGTCTCACACAAGAAACTCTCTGCCCATTGATGTTGAGTAAAAGCCTCATCCACATGCTGTGATGTGTCCCTATAGCTAACATGTACTTGGTGTTGTAGCTGATGCCAGAGCCTTGCATTTCAAGGCTAGCTGAAAATTGCTTGGCGATGAAGGTATCTCTGAACGTGGAGTTCATTGCATTTCAATGGAGCAGTTACAGCTTTGCTTTGTCTGGAATTGCGTAAAGTTCAATTTTCACACAGTGCGTTTTATGGCAAATATGCTCAGTGTTACTAAACAGGGTTTTCGTGCGAAACGGGTCTAATGGTGTAAGTGTGTGAGGTTAGCGACTTGAGTGGAGTTGTTCTCACACAAGAAACGTGCCCTGTCGTGTTGAGTGAACGCCTCATCCACATGCTGTGTTGTGTCCCTATAGCAACATGTACTTGGTGCTGGAGCTGATGCCAGAGCCTTGCATTTCAAGGCTAGCTGAAAATTGCCTTGGCGATGGAAGTATCTCTGAACATGGAGTTCGTCGCATTTCAATGGAGCAGTTGCAGCTTTGCTTTGTGTGGAATTCTCATAAAGCTCAATTTCAACACAGTGCGTTTTATGGCAAATATGCTCAGTGTTAGGAAACAGGGTTTTCGTGCGAAACGGGTCTAAAGGTGTAAGTGTATGAGATTAGTGTCGTGAGTGGAGTTGGTCTCACACAAGAAACATTGTGCCATTTAGTGTTGAGTAAAAGCCTCGTCCACATGCTGTTTTGTGTCCGTATAGCTACCATGTACTTGGTGCTGGAGCTGATGCCAGAGCCTTGCATTTCAAGGATAGCTGAAAATTGCCTCGGCGATGAAGGTATCTCTGAACGTGGAGTTCATTGCATTTCAATGGAGCAGTTACTGCTTTGCTTTGTGTGGAATCGTATAAAGCTCAATTTTCACACAGTGCGTTTTATGGCAAATACGCACAGAGTTACAAACCAGGGTTTTCGTGCGAAACGGGTCTAATGGTGATGGTGTGTGAGATTAGTGTCGTGAGTGGAGTTGGTCTCACACAAGAAACATTGTGCCCTTTTGTGTTGAGTAAAAGCCTCATCCACATGCTGTGTTGTGTCCCTATAGCTAACATGTACTTGGTGCTGGAGCTGATGCCAGAGCCTTGCATTTCAAGGCTAGCTGAAAATTGCCTTGGCGATGAAGGTATCTCTGAACGTGGAGTTCATTGCATTTCAATGGAGCAGTTACTGCTTTGCTTTGTCTGGAATCGTATAAAGCTCAATTTTCACACAGTGCGTTTTATGGCAAATACGCACAGAGTTACAAAGCAGGGTTTTCGTGCGAAACGGGTCTAATTGTGATGGTGTGTGAGATTAGTGTCGTGAGTGGAGTTGGTCTCACAAAAGAAACTCTCTGCCCATTGATGTTGAGTAAAAGCCTCATCCACATGCTGTGTTGTGTCCCTATAGCTAACATGCATTTAAAGCTGAAGTTGAAGGAAGAGACCTGCATTTCAAGGCTAGCTGAAAATTGCCTTGGCTATGGAAGTATCTCTGAACATGGATTTCGTAGCATTTCAATGGAGCAGTTGCAGCTTTGTTTTGTGTGGAATTCTCATAAAGCTCAATTTCAACACAGTGCGTTTTATGACAAATATGCTCAGTGTTACGCAACAGGGTTTTCGTGTGAAACGGGTCTAATGGTGATGGTGTGTGAGATTAGTGACTTGAGTGGAGTTGGTCTCACACAAGAAACATTGTGCCCTTTCGTGTTGAAGAAAAGCTACATCCACATGCTGTGCTGTGTCCCTATAGCTAACATGTACTTGGTGCTGGAGCTGATGCCAGAGCCTTGCATTTCAAGGCTAGCTGAAAATTGCCTTGGCGATGGAAGTATCTCTGAACATATATTTCTTTGCATTTCAATGGAGCAGTTGCAGCTTTGTTTTGTGTGGAATTCTCATAAAGTTCAATTTCAACACAGTGCGTTTTATGGCAAATATGCTCAGTGTTACGAAACAGGGTTTTCGTGCGAAACGGGTCTAACGGTGTAAGTGTATGAGATTAGTGTCGTGAGTGGAGTTGGTCTCACACAAGAAACATTGTGCCATTTAGTGTTGAGTAAAAGCCTCATCCACATGCTGTGTTGTGTCCGTATAGCTACCATGTACTTGGTGCTGGAGCTGATTCCAGAGCCTTGCATTTCAAGGCTAGCTGAAAATTGCCTTGGCGATGAAGGTATCTCTGAACGTGGAGTTCGTTGCATTTCAATGGAGCAGTTACAGCTTTGCTTTGTGTGGAATTCTCATAAAGCTCAATTTCAACACAGTGCGTTTTATGCCAAATACGCACAGAGTTACGAAGCAGGGTTTTCGTGCGAAACGGGTCTAATGGTGATGGTGTGTGAGGTTAGTGACTTGAGTGGAGTTGGTCTCACACAGAAACTCTCTGCCCATTGATGTTGAGTAAAAGCCTCATCCACATGCTGTGCTGTGTCCCTATAGCTACCATGTACTTTGTGCTGGAGCTGATGCCAGAGCCTTGCATTTCAAGGCTAGCTGAAAATTGCCTTGGCGATGAAGGTATCTCTGAACGTGGAGTTCATTGTATTTCAATGGAGCAGTTACAGCTTTGCTTTGTCTGGAATTCTCATAAAACTCAAATTCAAAACAGTGCGTTTTATGACTAATATGCACAGTGTGACCAAAAGGGTTTTCGTGCGAAACGGGTCTAATGGTGATTGTGTGTGAGGTTAGGGACTTGAGTGGAGTTGGTCTCACACAAGAAACATTGTGCCTTTGGTGTTGAGTAACAGCCTCATCCACATGCTGTGTTGTGTCCCTATAGCTAACATGTACTTGGTGCTGGAGCAGATGCCAGAGCCTTGCATTTCAAGGCTAGCTGAAAATTGCCTTGGCGATGGAAGTATCTCTGAACATGGAGTTCGTCGCATTTCAATGGAGCAGTTGCAGCTTTGCTTTGTGTGGAATTCTCATAAAGCTCAATTTCAACACAGTGCGTTTTATGGCAAATATGCTCAGTGTTACGAAACAGGGTTTTCGTGCGAAACGGGTCTAATGGTGATGGTGTGTGAGGTTGGTGACCTGAGTGGAGTTGGTCTCACACAAGAAACTCTCTGCCCATTGATGTTGAGTAAAAGCCTCATCCACATGCTGTGTTGTGTCCGTATAGCTACCATGTATTTAAAGCTGAAGTTGATGGAAGAGACCTGCATTTCAAGGCTAGCTGAAAATTGCCTTGGTGATGAAGTGTTCTCTGAACGTGGAGTTCATTGCATTTCAATGGAGCAGTTACTGCTTTGCTTTGTCTGGAATCATATAAAGCTCAATTTTCACACAGTGCGTTTTATGGCAAATACGCACAGAGTTACAAAGCAGGGTTTTCGTGCGAAATGGGTCTAATGGTGATGGTGTGTGAGATTAGTGTTGTGAGTGGAGTTGGTCTCACACAAGAAACTCTCTGCCCATTGATGTTGAGTAAAAGCCTCATCCACATGCTGTGTTGTGTCCATATAGCTAACATGCATTTAAAGCTGAAGTTGAAGGAAGAGACCTGCATTTCAAGGCTAGCTGAAAATTGCCTTGGCGATGGAAGTATCTGTGAACGTGGAGTTCGTTGCATTTCAATGGAGCAGTTACAGCTTTGCTTTGTGTGGAATTCTCATAAAGCTTAATTTCAAAACAGTGCGTTTTATGACAAATATGCACAGTGTGACCAAAAGGGTTTTCGTGCGAAACGGGTCTAATGGTGTAAGTGTGTGAGGTTAGCGACTTGAGTGGAGTTGTTCTCACACAAGAAACGTTGTGCCCTTTCGTGTTCAGTGAACGCCTCATCCACATGCTGTGCTGTGTCCCTATAGCTAACATGTAATTGGTGCTGGAGCTGATGCCAGAGACTTGCATTTCAAGGCTAGCTGAAAATTGCCTTGGCGATGAATGTATCTCTGAACGTGGAGTTCATTGCATTGCAATGGAGCAGTTACTGCTTTGCTTTGTCTGGAATCTTATAAAGCTCAATTTCAACACAGTGCATTTTATGCCAAATACGCACCGAGTTACAAAGCAGGGTTTTCATGCGAAACGGGTCTAATGGTGTAAGTGTATGAGATTAGTGTAGTGAATGGAGTTGGTCTCACACAAGAAACATTGTGCCATTTAGTGTTGAGTAAAAGCCTCATCCACATGCTGTTTTGTGTTCAAATAGCTACCATGTACTTGGTGCTTGAGCTGATGCCAGAGCCTTGCATTTCAAGGCTAGCTGAAAATTGCCTTGGCGATGAAGGTATCTCTGAACATGGATTTCTTTGCATTTCAATGGAGCAGTTACACCTTTGCTATTTGTGGAATTCTCATAAAGCTCAATTTCAACACAGTGCGTTTTATGACAAATACGCACAGAGTTACAAAGCAGTGTTTTCGTGCGAAATGGGTCTAATGGTGATGGTGTGTGAGGTTAGTGACTTGATTGGAGTTGGTCTCACACAAGAAACATTGTGCCCTTTCGTATTGAATCAAAGCTACATCCACATGCTGTGCTGTGTCCCTATAGCTAACATGTACTTGGTGCTGGAGCTGATGCCAGAGCCTTGCATTTCAAGGCTAGCTGAAAATTGCCTTGGCGATGGAAGTATCTCTGAACATGGATTTCGTAGCATTTCAATAGAGCAGTTACAGCTTTGCTTTGTCTGGAATTCTCATAAAACTCAAATTCAAAACAGTGCGTTTTATGACTAATATGCACAGTGTGACCAAAAGGGTTTTCGTGCGAAACGGGTCTAATGGTGATTGTGTGTGAGGTTAGGGACTTGAGTGGAGTTGGTCTCACACAAGAAACATTGTGCCTTTCGTGTTGAGTAACAGCCTCATCCACATGCTGTGTTGTGTCCGTATAGCTACCATGTACTTGGTGCTGGAGCAGATGCCAGAGCCTTGCATTTCAAGGCTAGCTGAAAATTGCCTTGGCGATGGAAGTATCTCTGAACATGGAGTTCGTTGCATTTCAATGGAGCAGTTGCAGCTTTGCTTTGTGTGGAATTCTCATAAAGCTCAATTTCAACACAGTGCGTTTTATGGCAAATATGCTCAGTGTTACGAAACAGGGTTTTCGTGCGAAACGGGTCTAATGGTGATGGTGTGTGAGGTTAGTGACCTGAGTGGAGTTGGTCTCACACAAGAAACTCTCTGCCCATTGATGTTGAGTAAAAGCCTCATCCACATGCTGTGTTGTGTCCCTATAGCTAACATGTACTTGGTGCTGGAGCTGATGCCAGAGCCTTGCATTTCAAGGCTAGCTGAAAATTGCCTTGGCGATGAAGGTATCTCTGAACGTGGAGTTCATTGCATTTAATTGAGCAGTTACTGCTTTGCTTTGTCTGGAATCGTATAAAGCTCAATTTTCACACAGTGCGTTTTATGGCAAATACGCACAGAGTTACAAACCAGGGTTTTCGTGCGAAACGGGTCTAATGGTGATGGTGTGTGAGATTAGTGTCGTGAGTGGAGTTGGTCTCACACAAGAAACACTGTGCCCTTTCGTGTTGAGTAAAAGCCTCATCCACATGCTGTGTTGTGTCCCTATAGCTAACATGTACTTGGTGCTGGAGCTGATGCCAGAGCCTTGCATTTCAAGGCTAGCTGAAAATTGCCTTGGCGATGAAGGTATCTCTGAACGTGGAGTTCATTGCATTTCAATGGAGCAGTTACAGCTTTGCTTTGTCTGGAATATTCATAAAGCTCAAATTCAAAACAGTGCGTTTTATGACTAATATGCACAGTGTGACCAAAAGGGTTTTCGTGCGAAACGGGTCTAATGGTGTAGGTGTGTGAGGTTAGCGACTTGAGTGGAGTTGGTCTCACACAAGAAACATTGTGCCTTTCGTTTTGAGTAACAGCCTCATCCACATGCTGTGCTGTGTCCCTATAGCTAACATGTACTTGGTGCTGGAGCTGATTCCAGAGCCTTGCATTTCAAGGCTAGCTGAAAATTGCCTTGGCGATGAAGGTATCTCTGAACGTGGAGTTCGTTGCATTTCAATGGAGCAGTTACAGCTTTGCTTTGTGTGGAATTCTCATAAAGCTCAATTTCAACACAGTGCGTTTTATGCCAAATACGCACAGAGTTACGAAGCAGGGTTTTCGTGCGAAACGGGTCTAATGGTGATGGTGTGTGAGGTTAGTGACTTGAGTGGAGTTGGTCTCACACAGAAACTCTCTGCCCATTGATGTTGAGTAAAAGCCTCATCCACATGCTGTGCTGTGTCCCTATAGCTAACATGTACTTTGTGCTGGAGCTGATGCCAGAGCCTTGCATTTCAAGGCTAGCTGAAAATTGCCTTGGCGATGAAGGTATCTCTGAACGTGGAGTTCATTGTATTTCAATGGAGCAGTTACAGCTTTGCTTTGTCTGGAATTCTCATAAAACTCAAATTCAAAACAGTGCGTTTTATGACTAATATGCACAGTGTGACCAAAAGGGTTTTCGTGCGAAACGGGTCTAATGGTGATTGTGTGTGAGGTTAGGGACTTGAGTGGAGTTGGTCTCACACAAGAAACATTGTGCCTTTGGTGTTGAGTAACAGCCTCATCCACATGCTGTGTTGTGTCCCTATAGCTAACATGTACTTGGTGCTGGAGCAGATGCCAGAGCCTTGCATTTCAAGGCTAGCTGAAAATTGCCTTGGCGATGGAAGTATCTCTGAACATGGAGTTCGTCGCATTTCAATGGAGCAGTTGCAGCTTTGCTTTGTGTGGAATTCTCATAAAGCTCAATTTCAACACAGTGCGTTTTATGGCAAATATGCTCAGTGTTACGAAACAGGGTTTTCGTGCGAAACGGGTCTAATGGTGATGGTGTGTGAGGTTAGTGACCTGAGTGGAGTTGGTCTCACACAAGAAACTCTCTGCCCATTGATGTTGAGTAAAAGCCTCATCCACATGCTGTGTTGTGTCCGTATAGCTACCATGTATTTAAAGCTGAAGTTGATGGAAGAGACCTGCATTTCAAGGCTAGCTGAAAATTGCCTTGGTGATGAAGTGTTCTCTGAACGTGGAGTTCATTGCATTTCAATGGAGCAGTTACTGCTTTGCTTTGTCTGGAATCATATAAAGCTCAATTTTCACACAGTGCGTTTTATGGCAAATACGCACAGAGTTACAAAGCAGGGTTTTCGTGCGAAATGGGTCTAATGGTGATGGTGTGTGAGATTAGTGTTGTGAGTGGAGTTGGTCTCACACAAGAAACTCTCTGCCCATTGATGTTGAGTAAAAGCCTCATCCACATGCTGTGTTGTGTCCATATAGCTAACATGCATTTAAAGCTGAAGTTGAAGGAAGAGACCTGCATTTCAAGGCTAGCTGAAAATTGCCTTGGCGATGGAAGTATCTGTGAACGTGGAGTTCGTTGCATTTCAATGGAGCAGTTACAGCTTTGCTTTGTGTGGAATTCTCATAAAGCTTAATTTCAAAACAGTGCGTTTTATGACAAATATGCACAGTGTGACCAAAAGGGTTTTCGTGCGAAACGGGTCTAATGGTGTAAGTGTGTGAGGTTAGCGACTTGAGTGGAGTTGTTCTCACACAAGAAACGTTGTGCCCTTTCGTGTTCAGTGAACGCCTCATCCACATGCTGTGCTGTGTCCCTATAGCTAACATGTAATTGGTGCTGGAGCTGATGCCAGAGACTTGCATTTCAAGGCTAGCTGAAAATTGCCTTGGCGATGAATGTATCTCTGAACGTGGAGTTCATTGCATTGCAATGGAGCAGTTACTGCTTTGCTTTGTCTGGAATCTTATAAAGCTCAATTTCAACACAGTGCATTTTATGCCAAATACGCACCGAGTTACAAAGCAGGGTTTTCATGCGAAACGGGTCTAATGGTGTAAGTGTATGAGATTAGTGTAGTGAATGGAGTTGGTCTCACACAAGAAACATTGTGCCATTTAGTGTTGAGTAAAAGCCTCATCCACATGCTGTTTTGTGTCCAAATAGCTACCATGTACTTGGTGCTTGAGCTGATGCCAGAGCCTTGCATTTCAAGGCTAGCTGAAAATTGCCTTATCGATGAAGGTATCTCTGAACATGGATTTCTTTGCATTTCAATGGAGCAGTTACACCTTTGCTATTTGTGGAATTCTCATAAAGCTCAATTTCAACACAGTGCGTTTATGACAAATACGCACAGAGTTACAAAGCAGTGTTTTCGTGCGAAATGGGTCTAATGGTGATGGTGTGTGAGGTTAGTGACTTGATTGGAGTTGGTCTCACACAAGAAACATTGTGCCCTTTCGTATTGAATCAAAGCTACATCCACATGCTGTGCTGTGTCCCTATAGCTAACATGTACTTGGTGCTGGAGCTGATGCCAGAGCCTTGCATTTCAAGGCTAGCTGAAAATTGCCTTGGCGATGGAAGTATCTCTGAACATGGATTTCGTAGCATTTCAATAGAGCAGTTACAGCTTTGCTTTGTCTGGAATTCTCATAAAACTCAAATTCAAAACAGTGCGTTTTATGACTAATATGCACAGTGTGACCAAAAGGGTTTTCGTGCGAAACGGGTCTAATGGTGATTGTGTGTGAGGTTAGGGACTTGAATGGAGTTGGTCTCACACAAGAAACATTGTGCCTTTCGTGTTGAGTAACAGCCTCATCCACAGGCTGTGTTGTGTCCCTATAGCTAACATGTACTTGGTGCTGGAGCAGATGCCAGAGCCTTGCATTTCAAGGCTAGCTGAAAATTGCCTTGGCGATGGAAGTATCTCTGAACATGGAGTTCGTTGCATTTCAATGGAGCAGTTGCAGCTTTGCTTTGTGTGGAATTCTCATAAAGCTCAATTTCAACACAGTGCGTTTTATGGCAAATATGCTCAGTGTTACGAAACAGGGTTTTCGTGCGAAACGGGTCTAATGGTGATGGTGTGTGAGGTTAGTGACCTGAGTGGAGTTGGTCTCACACAAGAAACTCTCTGCCCATTGATGTTGAGTAAAAGCCTCATCCACATGCTGTGTTGTGTCCCTATAGCTAACATGTACTTGGTGCTGGAGCTGATGCCAGAGCCTTGCATTTCAAGGCTAGCTGAAAATTGCCTTGGCGATGAAGGTATCTCTGAACGTGGAGTTCATTGCATTTAATTGAGCAGTTACTGCTTTGCTTTGTCTGGAATCGTATAAAGCTCAATTTTCACACAGTGCGTTTTATGGCAAATACGCACAGAGTTACAAACCAGGGTTTTCGTGCGAAACGGGTCTAATGGTGATGGTGTGTGAGATTAGTGTCGTGAGTGGAGTTGGTCTCACACAAGAAACACTGTGCCCTTTTGTGTTGAGTAAAAGCCTCATCCACATGCTGTGTTGTGTCCCTATAGCTAACATGTACTTGGTGCTGGAGCTGATGCCAGAGCCTTGCATTTCAAGGCTAGCTGAAAATTGCCTTGGCGATGAAGGTATCTCTGAACGTGGAGTTCATTGCATTTCAATGGAGCAGTTACAGCTTTGCTTTGTCTGGAATATTCATAAAGCTCAAATTCAAAACAGTGCGTTTTATGACTAATATGCACAGTGTGACCAAAAGGGTTTTCGTGCGAAACGGGTCTAATGGTGTAGGTGTGTGAGGTTAGTGACCTGAGTGGAGTTGGTCTCACACAAGAAACTCTCTGCCCATTGATGTTGAGTAAAAGCCTCATCCACGTGCTGTGTTGTGTCCGTATAGCTACCATGTATTTAAAGCTGAAGTTGATGGAAGAGACCTGCATTTCAAGGCTAGCTGAAAATTGCCTTGGCGATGAAGGTATCTCTGAACGTGGAGTTCATTGCATTTCAATGGAGCAGTTACTGCTTTGCTTTGTCTGGAATCGTATAAAGCTCAATTTTCACACAGTGCGTTTTATGGCAAATACGCACAGAGTTACAAACCAGGGTTTTCGTGCGAAACGGGTCTAATGGTGATGGTGTGTGAGATTAGTGTCGTGAGTGGAGTTGGTCTCACACAAGAAACATTGTGCCCTTTTGTGTTGAGTAAAAGCCTCATCCACATGCTGTGTTGTGTCCCTATAGCTAACATGTACTTGGTGCTGGAGCTGATGCCAGAGCCTTGCATTTCAAGGCTAGCTGAAAATTGCCTTGGCGATGAAGGTATCTCTGAACGTGGAGTTCATTGCATTTCAATGGAGCAGTTACTGCTTTGCTTTGTCTGGAATCGTATAAAGCTCAATTTTCACACAGTGCGTTTTATGGCAAATACGCACAGAGTTACAAAGCAGGGTTTTCGTGCGAAACGGGTCTAATTGTGATGGTGTGTGAGATTAGTGTCGTGAGTGGAGTTGGTCTCACAAAAGAAACTCTCTGCCCATTGATGTTGAGTAAAAGCCTCATCCACATGCTGTGTTGTGTCCCTATAGCTAACATGCATTTAAAGCTGAAGTTGAAGGAAGAGACCTGCATTTCAAGGCTAGCTGAAAATTGCCTTGGCTATGGAAGTATCTCTGAACATGGATTTCCTAGCATTTCAATGGAGCAGTTGCAGCTTTGTTTTGTGTGGAATTCTCATAAAGCTCAATTTCAACACAGTGCGTTTTATGGCAAATATGCTCAGTGTTACGCAACAGGGTTTTCGTGTGAAACGGGTCTAACGGTGTAAGTGTATGAGATTAGTGTCGTGAGTGGAGTTGGTCTCACACAAGAAACATTGTGCCATTTAGTGTTGAGTAAAAGCCTCATCCACATGCTGTGTTGTGTCCGTATAGCTACCATGTACTTGGTGCTGGAGCTGATGCCAGAGCCTTGCATTTCAAGGCTAGCTGAAAATTGCTTTGGCGATGAAGGTATCTCTGAACGTGGAGTTCGTTGCATTTCAATGGAGCAGTTACAGCTTTGCTTTTTGTGGAATTCTCATAAAGCTCAATTTCAACACAGTGCGTTTTATGCCAAATACGCACAGAGTTACAAAGCAGGGTTTTCGTGCGAAACGGGTCTAATGGTGATGGTGTGTGAGGTTAGTGACTTGAGTGGAGTTGGTCTCACACAAGAAACTCTCTGCCCATTGATGTTGAGTAAAAGCCTCATCCACATGCTGTGCTGTGTCGCTATAGCTACCATGTACTTGGTGCTGGAGCTGATGCCAGAGCCTTGCATTTCAAGGCTAGCTGAAAATTGCCTTGGCGATGAAGGTATCTCTGAACGTGGAGTTCATTGTATTTCAATGGAGCAGTTGCAGCTTTGCTTTGTCTGGAATTCTCATAAAACTCAACTTCAAAACAGTGCGTTTTATGACTAATATGCACAGTGTGACCAAAAGGGTTTTCGTGTGAAACGGGTCTAATGGTGATGGTGTGTGAGGTTAGGGACTTGAGTGGAGTTGGTCTCACACAAGAAACATTGTGCCTTTCGTGTTGAGTAACAGCCTCATCCACAGGCTGTGTTGTGTCCCTATAGCTAACATGTACTTGGTGCTGGAGCAGATGCCAGAGCCTTGCATTTCAAGGCTAGCTGAAAATTGCCTTGGCGATGGAAGTATCTCTGAACATGGAGTTCGTTGCATTTCAATGGAGCAGTTGCAGCTTTGCTTTGTGTGGAATTCTCATAAAGCTCAATTTCAACACAGTGCGTTTTATGGCAAATATGCTCAGTGTTACGAAACAGGGTTTTCGTGCGAAACGGGTCTAATGGTGATGGTGTGTGAGGTTAGTGACCTGAGTGGAGTTGGTCTCACACAAGAAACTCTCTGCCCATTGATGTTGAGTAAAAGCCTCATCCACATGCTGTGTTGTGTCCGTATAGCTACCATGTATTTAAAGCTGAAGTTGATGGAAGAGACCTGCATTTCAAGGCTAGCTGAAAATTGCCTTGGTGATGAAGTGTTCTCTGAACGTGGAGTTCATTGCATTACAATGGAGCAATTACTGCTTTGCTTTGTCTGGAATCATATAAAGCTCAATTTTCACACAGTGCGTTTTATCGCAAATACTCACAGAGTTACAAAGCAGGGTTTTCGTGCGAAATGGGTCTAATGGTGATGGTGTGTGAGATTAGTGATTTGAGTGGAGTTGGTCTCACACAAGAAACTCTCTGCACATTGACGTTGAGTAAAAGCCTCATCCACATGCTGTGTTGTGTCCCTATAGCTAACATGTACTTGGTGCTGGAGCTGATGCCAGAGCCTTGCATTTCAAGGCTAGCTGAAAATTGCCTTGGCGATGAAGGAATCTCTGAACGTGGAGTTCATTGCATTTCAATGGAGCAGTTACAGCTTTGCTTTGTGTGGAATTCTCATAAAGCTCAAATTCAAAACAGTGCGTTTTATGACTAATATGCACAGTGTGACCAAAAGGGTTTTCGTGCGAAACGGGTCTAATGGTGATGGTGTGTGAGGTTAGCGACTTGAGTGGAGTTGGTCTCACACAAGAAACATTGTGCCTTTCGTTTTGAGTAAAAGCCTCATCCACATGCTGTGCTGTGTCCCTATAGCTACCATGTACTTGGTGCTGGAGCAGATGCCAGAGCCTTGCATTTCAAGGCTAGCTGAAAATTGCCTTGGCGATGGAAGTATCTCTGAACATGGAGTTCGTTGCATTTCAATGGAGCAGTTGCAGCTTTGCTTTGTGTGGAATTCTCATAAAGTTCAATTTCAACACAGTGCGTTTTATGGCAAATATGCTCAGTGTTACGAAATAGGGTTTTCGTGCAAAACGGGTCTAATGGTGATGGTGTGTGAGGTTAGTGACCTGAGTGGAGTTGGTTTCACACAAGAAACTCTCTGCCCATTGATGTTGAGTAAAAGCCTCATCCACATCCTGTGTTGTGTCCTTATACCTAACATGCATTTAAAGCTGAAGTTGAAGGAAGAGACCTGCATTTCAAGGCTAGCTGAAAATTGCCTTGGCGATGGAAGTATCTGTGAACGTGGATTTCGTTGCATTTCAATGGAGCAGTTGCAGCTTTGCTTTGTCTGGAATTCTCATAAAGCTCAATTTCAACACAGTGCGTTTTATGGCAAATATGCTCAGTGTTACGAAATAGGGTTTTCGTGCGAAACGGGTCTAATGGTGATGGTGTGTGAGATTAGTGACCTGAGTGGAGTTGGTCTCACACAAGAAACTCTCTGCCCATTGATGTTGAGTAAAAGCCTAATCCACATGCTGTTTAGTCCGTATAGCGAACATGTATTTAAAGCCGAAGTTGATGTAAGAGCCTTCCATTTCAAAGCTAACTGAAAATTGCCTTGGTGAATAAGTGTTCTCTGAACGTGGAATTGGTTGCACTTCAATGGAGCAGTTACACCTTTGTTTTGTGGTGTATACGCAATAAACCAGTTTTCACTGCAATGCGTTCTATGACCATTACACACACTGTGACGAAACTGTTTTTTCGTGCGAAACGGGTGTAATGGTGATGGTGTGTGAGGTTAGTGACCTGAGCGGAATTGGTCACACACAAGAAACATTGTGCCCTTTTGTGTTGAATAGAGCCTCATCCACATGCTGTGCTGTGTCCCAAAGCTAACATGTACTTGGTGCTGGAGCTGATGCCAGAGCCTTGCATTTCAAGGCTAGCTGAAAATTGCCTTGACGATGAAAGTATCTCTGAACATGGAGTTCATTGCATTTCAATGGAGCAGTTGCAGCTTTGCTTTTTGTGGAATTCTCATAAAGCTCTATTTCAACACAGTGCGTTTTATGGCAAATATGCTCAGTGTTACGAAATAGTTTTTTCGTGCGAAACGGGTGTAATGGTGATGGTGTGTGAGGTTAGTGACCTGAGTGGAGTTGGTCTCACACAAGAAACATTGTGCCCATTGATGTTGAGTAAAAGCCTCATCCACATGCTGTGTTGTGTCCGTATAGCTACCATGTATTTAAAGCTGAAGTTGATGGAAGAGATCTGCATTTCAAGGTTAGCTGAAAATTGCCTTGGTGATGAAGTGTTCTCTGAACGTGGAGTTCATTGCATTTCAATGGAGCAGTTACTGCTTTGCTTTGTCTGGAATCATATAAAGCTCAATTTTCACACAGTGCGTTTTATGGCAAATACGCACAGAGTTACAAAGCAGGGTTTTCGTGCGAAACGGGTCTAATGGTGATGGTGTGTGAGATTAGTGATTTGAGTGGAGTTGGTCTCACACAAGAAACATTGTGCTCTTTTGTGTTGAGTAAAAGCCTCATCCACATGCTGTGTTGTGTCCCTATAGCTAACATGTACTTGGTGCTGGAGCTGATGCCAGAGCCTTGCATTTCAAGGCTAGCTGAAAATTGCCTTGGCGATGAAGGTATCTCCGAACGTGGAGTTCATTGTATTTCAATGGAGCAGTTACAGCTTTGCTTTGTCTGGAATTCTCATAAAGCTCAATATAACACAGTGCGTTTTATGACAAATATGCACAGAGTTACGAAGCAGGGTTTTCGTGCGAAACGGGTCTAATGGTGATGGTGTGTGAGATTAGTGACCTGAGTGGAGTTGGTCTCACACAAGAAACTCTCTGCCCATTGATGTTGAATAAAAGCCTCATCCACATGCTGTGTTGTGTCCGTATAACTTGCATGTACTTAGTGCTGGAGCTGATGCCATTGCCTTGCATTTCAAGGCTAGCTGAAAATTGCCTTGGCGATGAAGGTATCTCTGAACGTGGAGTTCATTGCATTTCAATGGAGCAGTTGCTGCTTTGCTTTGTCTGGAATTCTCATAAAGCTCAATTTCAACACAGTGCGTTTTATGGCAAATATGCACAGTGTGACGAAACAGGGTTTTCGTGCGAAACGGGTCTAATGGTGATGGTGTGTGAGATTAGTGTCGTGAGTGGAGTTGGTCTCACACAAGAAACATTGTGCCTTTCGTTTTGAGTAACAGCCTCATCCACATGCTGTGCTGTGTCCCTATAGCTTGCATGTACTTAGTGCTGGAGCTGATGCCATTGCCTTGCATTTCAAGTTTAGCTGAAAATTGCCTTGGCGATGAAGGTATCTCTGAACGTGGAGTTCATTGCATTTCAATGGAGCAGTTACTGCTTTGCTTTGTCTGGAATCGTATAAAGCTAAATTGTCACACAGTGCGTTTTATGGCAAATACGCTCAGTGTTACGTAATAGGGTTTTCGTGCGAAACGGGTCTAATGGTGATGGTGTGTGAGGTTAGTGACCTGAGTGGAGTTGGTCTCACACAAGAAACTCTCTGCCCATTGATGTTGAGTAAAAGCCTCATCCACATGCTGTGTTGTGTCCGTATAGCTACCATGTATTTAAAGCTGAAGTTGATGGAAGAGACCTGCATTTCAAGGCTAGCCTAAAAGTGCCTTGGCGATGAAGGTATCTCTGAACGTGGAGTTCGTTGCATTAGAATGGAGCAGTTACAGCTTTGCTTTTTGTGGAATTCTCATAAAGCTCAATTTCAACACAGTGTGTTTTATGCCAAATACGCACAGTGTGAACAAACAGGGTTTTCGTGCGAAACGGGTCTAATGGTGATGGTGTGTGAGATTAGTGACCTGAGTGGAGTTGGTCTCACACAAGAAACATTGTGCCCTTTCGTGTTGAAGAAAAGCTACATCCAAATGCTGTGTTGTGTCCATGTAGCTTGCATGTACTTGGTGCTGGAGCTGATGCCAGAGCCTTGCATTTCAAGGCTAGCTGAAAATTGCCTTGGCGATGAAGGTATCTCTGAACGTGGAGTTCATTGCATTTCAATGGAGCAGTTACAGCTTTGCTTTGTGTGGAATTCTCATAAAGCTCAATTTCAACACAGTGCGTTTTATGGCAAATATGCTCAGTGTTACGAAACAGGGTTTTCGTGCGAAACGGGTCTAATGGTGATGGTGTGTGAGGTTAGTGACCTGAGTGGAGTTGGTCTCACACAAGAAACTCTCTGCCCATGGATGTTGAGTAAAGGCCTCATCCACATGCTGTTTAGTCCGTGTAGCGAACATGTATTTAAAGCCGAAGTTGATGTAAGAGCCTTCCAATTCAAAGCTATCTGAAAATTGCCTTGGTGATGAAGTGTTCTCTGAACGTGGAGTTGGTTGCACTTCAATGGAGCAGTTACAGCTTTGCTTTGTGGTGTATACGCAATAAACCAGTTTTCACTGCAATGCGTTCTGTGACCATTACACACATTGTGACGAAACTGTTTTTTCGTGCGAAACGGGTGTAATGGTGATGGTGTGTGAGGTTAGTGACCTGAGTGGAGTTGGTCTCACACAAGAAACTCCCTGCCCATTGATGTTGAGTAAAAGCCTCATCCACATGCTGTGTTGTGTCCGTATAGCTACCATGTATTTAAAGCTGAAGTGAAGGAAGAGACCTGCATTTCAAGGCTAGCTGAAAATTGCCTTGGCGATGGAAGTATCTCTGAACGTGGAGTTCGTTGCATTTCAATGGAGCAGTTACAGCTTTGCTTTGTCTGGAATTCTCATAAAGCTCAATTTCAACACAGTGCGTTTTATGACAAATATGCACAGTGTGACCAAACAGGGTTTTCGTGCGAAACAGATCTAATGGTGATGGTGTGTGAGGTTAGTGACCTGAGTGGAGTTGGTCTCACACAAGAAACTCTCTGCCCATTGATGTTGAGTAAAAGCCTCATCCACATGCTGTGTTGTGTCCGTATAGCTTGCATGTACTTGGTGCTGGAGTTGATGCCAGAGCCTTGCATTTCAAGGCTAGCTGAAAATTGCCTTGGCGATGAAGGTATCTCTGAACGTGGAGTTCATTGCATTTCAATGGAGCAGTTACTGCTTTGCTTTGTCTGGAATTCTCATAAAGCTCAATTTTCACACAGTGCGTTTTATGGCAAATACGCACAGAGTTACAAAGCAGGGTTTTCGTGCGAAACGGGTCTAATTGTGATGGCGTGTGATATTAGTGTCGTGAGTGGAGTTGGTCTCACACAAGAAACTCTCTGCCCATTGATGTTGAGTAAAAGCCTCATCCACATGCTGTGTTGTGTCCCTATAGCTAACATGTATTTAAAGCTGGAGTGGAAGGAAGAGACCTGCATTTCAAGGCTAGCTGAAAATTGCCTTGGCGATGGAAGTATCTCTGAACGTGGAGTTCGTTGCATTTCAATGGAGCAGTTACAGCTTTGCTTTGTCTGGAATTCTCACAAAGCTCAATTTCAACACACTGCGTTTTATGGCAAATATGCTCAGTGTTACCAAACAAGGTTTTTGTGCGAAACGGGTCTAAAGGTGTAAGTGTATGAGATTAGTGTCGTGAGTGGAGTTGGTCTCACACAAGAAACATTGTGCCATTTAGTGTTGAGTAAAAGCCTCATCCACATGCTGTGTTGTGTCCGTATAGCTTGCATGTACTTGGTGCTGGAGCTGATGCCAGAGCCTTGCATTTCAAGGCTAGCTGAAAATTGCCTTGGCAATGAAGGTATCTCTGAACATGGATTTCGTTGCATTTCAATGGAGCAGTTACAGCTTTGCTTTTTGTGGAATTCTCATAAAGCTCAATTTCAACACAGTGCGTTTTATGACAAATACGCACAGAGTAACAAAGCAGGGTTTTCGTGCGAAACGGGTCTAATGGTGTAAGTGTGTGAGGTTAGTGACTTGAGTGGAGTTGGTCTCACACAAGAAACATTGTGCCCTTTCGTGTTGAAGAAAAGCTACATCCACATGCTGTGCTGTGTCCCTATAGCTAACATGTACTTGGTGCTGGAGCTGATGCCAGAGCCTTGCATTTCAAGGCTAGCTGAAAATTGCCTTGGCGATGGAAGTATCTCTGAACATGGATTTCGTTGCATTTCAATGGAGCAGTTGCAGCTTTGCTTTGTCTGGAATTCTCATAAAGCTCAATATCAACACAGTGCGTTTTATGGCAAATATGCTCAGTGTTACGAAATAGGGTTTTCGTGCGAAACGGGTCTAATGGTGATGGTGTGTGAGATTAGTGACCTGAGTGGAGTTGGTCTCACACAAGAAACTCCCTGCCCATTGATGTTGAGTAAAAGCCTCATCCACATGCTGTTTAGTCCGTATAGCGAACATGTATTTAAAGCCGAAGTTGATGGAAGAGCCTTCCATTTCAAAGCTAACTGAAAATTGCCTTGGTGATGAAGTGTTCTCTGAACGTGGAGTTGGTTGCTCTTCAATGGAGCAGTTACAGCTTTGCTTTGTGGTGTATACGCAATAAACCAGTTTTCACTGCAATGCGTTCTATGACCATTACACACACTGTGACGAAACAGTTTTTTCGTGCGAAACGGGTGTAATGGTGATGGTGTGTGAGGTTAGTGACCTGAGTGGAGTTGGTCTCACACAAGAAACTCCCTGCCCATTGATGTTGAGTAAAAGCCTCATCCACATGCTGTGTTGTGTCCGTATAGCTACCATGTATTTAAAGCTGAAGTGAAGGAAGAGACCTGCATTTCAAGGCTAGCTGAAAATTGCCTTGGCGATGGAAGTATCTCTGAACGTGGAGTTCGTTGCATTTCAATGGAGCAGTTACAGCTTTGCTTTGTCTGGAATTCTCATAAAGCTCAATTTCAACACAGTGCGTTTTATGACAAATATGCACAGTGTGACCAAACAGGGTTTTCGTGCGAAATGGATCTAATGGTGATGGTGTGTGAGATTAGTGAGCTGAGTGGAGTTGGTCTCACACAAGAAACTCTCTGCCTATTGATGTTGAGTAAAAGCCTCATCCACATGCTGTGTTGTGTCAGTATAGCTTGCATGTACTTGGTGCTGGAGCTGATGCCAGAGCCTTGCATTTCAAGGCTAGCTGAAAATTGCCTTGGCGATGAAGGTATCTCTGAACGTGGAGTTCATTGCATTTCAATGGAGTAGTTACTGCTTTGCTTTGTCTGGAATCGTATAAAGCTCAATTTTCACACAGTGCGTTTTATGGCAAATACGCACAGAGTTACAAAGCAGGGTTTTCGTGCGAAACGGGTCTAATGGTGATGGTGTGTGAGATTAGTGACCTGAGTGGGGTTGGTCTCACACAAGAAACATTGTGCCTTTCGTGTTGAGTAACAGCCTCATCCACATGCTGTGCTGTGTCCCTATAGCTAACATGTACTTGGTGCTGTAGCTGATGCCAAAGCCTTGCATTTCAAGGCTAGCTGAAAATTGCCTTGGCGATGAAGGTATCTCTGAACGTGGAGTTCATTGCATTTCAATGGAGCAGTTACAGCTTTGCTTTGTATGGAATTCTCATAAAGCTCAATTTTCACACAGTGCGTTTTATGGCAAATACGCACAGAGTTACAAAGCAGGGTTTTCGTGCGAAACGGGTCTAATTGTGATGGCGTGTGATATTAGTGTCGTGAGTGGAGTTGGTCTCACACAAGAAACTCTCTGCCCATTGATGTTGAGTAAAAGCCTCATCCACATGCTGTGTTGTGTCCCTATAGCTAACATGTATTTAAAGCTGGAGTTGAAGGAAGAGACCTGCATTTCAAGGCTAGCTGAAAATTGCCTTGGCGATGGAAGTATCTCTGAACGTGGAGTTCGTTGCATTTCAATGGAGCAGTTGCAGCTTTGCTTTGTGTGGAATTCTCATAAAGCTCAATTTCAACACACTGCGTTTTATGGCAAATATGCTCAGTGTTACGAAATAGGGTTTTCGTGCGAAACGGGTCTAATGGTGATGGTGTGTGAGGTTAGTGACCTGAGTGGAGTTCGTCTCACGCAAGAAACTCTCTGCCCATTGATGTTGAGTAAAGGCCTCATCCACATGCTGTTTAGTCCTTATAGCGAACATGTATTTAAAGCCGAAGTTGATGGAAGAGCCTTCCATTTCAAAGCTAACTGAAAATTGCCTTGGTGATGAAGTGTTCTCTGAACGTGGAGTTGGTTGCACTTCAATGGAGCAGTTACAGCTTTGCTTTGTGGTGTATACGCAATAAACCAGTTTTCACTGCAATGCGTTCTATGACCATTACACACACTGTGACAAAACTGTTTTTTCGTGCGAAACGGGTGTAATGGTGATGGTGTGTGAGGTTAGTGACCTCAGTGGAGTTGGTCACACACAACAAACATTGGGCCCTTTTGTTTTGAATAAAGCCTCATCCACATGCTGTGCTGCGTCCGTATAGCTAACATGTACTTGGTGCTGGAGCTGATGCCAGAGACCTGCATTTCAAGGCTAGCTGAAAATTGCCTTGGCGATGGAAGCATCTCTGAACATGGAGTTCGTTGCATTTCAATGGAGCAGTTACAGCTTTGCTTTGTCTGGAATTCTCATAAAGCTCAATATAACACAGTGCGTTTTATGACAAATATGCACAGTGTGACCAAACAGGGTTTTCGTGCGATACGGGTCTAATGGTGTGGGTGTGTGAGATTAGTGTTGTGAGTGGAGTTGGTCTCACACAAGAAACTCTCTGCCCATTGATGTTGAGTAAAAGCCTCATCCACATGCTGTGTTGTGTCCGTATAGCTTGCATGTACTTGGTGCTGGAGCTGATGCCAGAGCCTTGCATTTCAAGGCTAGCTGAAAATTGCTTTGGCGATGAAGGTATCTCTGAACGTGGAGTTCATTGCATTTCAATGGAGCAGTTACAGCTTTGCTTTGTCTGGAATCGTATAAAGTTCAATTTTCACACAGTGCGTTTTATGGCAAATACGCACAGAGTTACAAAGCAGGGATTTCGTGCGAAACGGGTCTAATGGTGATGGTGTGTGAGATTAGTGTCGTGAGTGGAGTTGGTCTCACACAAGAAACATTGTGCCCTTTTGTGTTGAGTAAAAGCCTCATCCACATGCTGTGTTGTGTCCCTATAGCTAACATGTAATTGGTGCTGGAGCTGATGCCAGAGCCTTGCATTTCAAGGGTAGCTGAAAATTGCCTTGGCGATGAAGGTATCTCTGAACGTGGAGTTCATTGCATTTCAATGGAGCAGTTACAGCTTTGCTTTTTGTGGAATTCTCATAAAGCTCAATTTCAACACAGTGTGTTTTATGCCAAATACGCACAGTGTGAACACCCAAGGTTTTCGTGCGAAACGGGTCTAATGGTGATGGTGTGTGAGGTTAGTGACTTGAGTGGAGTTGGTCTCACACAAGAAACATTGTGCCCTTTCGTGTTGAAGAAAAGCTACATCCACATGCTGTGCTGTGTCCCTATAGCTTGCATGTACTTAGTACTGGAGCTGATGCCAGAGCCTTGCATTTCAAGGCTAGCTGAAAATTGCCTTGGCGATGGAAGTATCTCTGAACGTGGAGTTCGTTGCATTTCAATGGAGCAGTTACAGCTTTGCTTTGTCTGGAATTCTCATAAAGCTCAATTTCAACACAGTGCGTTTTATGGCAAATATGCACAGTGTGACCAAACAGGGTTTTCGTGCGAAACGGATCTAATGGTGATGGTGTGTGAGATTAGTGACCTGAGTGGAGTTGGTCTCACACAAGAAACTCTCTGCCCATTGATGTTGAGTAAAAGCCTCATCCACATGCTGTGTTGTGTCCGTATAGCTTGCATGTACTTGGTGCTGGAGCTGATGCCAGAGCCTTGCATTTCAAGGCTAGCTGAAAATTGCCTTGGCGATGAAGGTATCTCTGAACGTGGAGTTCATTGCATTTCAAGGGAGTAGTTACTGCTTTGCTTTGTCTGGAATCGTATAAAGCTCAATTTTCACACAGTGCGTTTTATGGCAAATACGCACAGAGTTACACAGCAGGGTTTTCGTGCGAAATGGGTCTAATGGTGATGGTGTGTGAGGTTAGTGACTTGAGTGGAGTTGGTCTCACACAAGAAACATTGTGCCCTTTCGTGTTGAAGAAAAGCTACATCTACATGCTGTGCTGTGTCCCTATAGCTTGCATGTACTTAGTGCTGGAGCTGATGCCATTGCCTTGCATTTCAAGGCTAGCTGAAAATTGCCTTAGCGATGAAGGTATCTCTGAACGTGGAGTTCATTGCATTTCAATGGAGCAGTTACTGCTTTGCTTTTTGTGGAATTCTCATAAAGCTCAATTTCAACACAGTGCGTTTTATGACAAATACGCACAGAGTTACAAAGCGGGGTTTTCGTGCGAAACGGGTCTAATGGTGATGGTGTGTGAGATTAGTGACTTGAGTGGAGTTGGTCTCACACAAGAAACATTGTGCCCTTTCGTGTTGAAGAAAAGCTACATCCACATGCTGTGCTGTGTCCCTATAGCTTGCATGTACTTGGTGCTGGAGCTGATGCCAGAGCCTTGCATTTCAAGGCTAGCTGAAAATTGCCTTGGCGATGAAGGTATCTCTGAACGTGGATTCATTGCATTTCAATGGAGCAGTTACTGCTTTGCTTTGTCTGGAATCGTATAAAGCTCAATTTTCACACACTGCGTTTTATGGCAAATACGCACAGAGTTACAAAGCAGGGTTTTCGTGCGAAACGGGTCTAATTGTGATGGTGTGTGAGATTAGTGTCGTGAGTGGAGTTGGTCTCACACAAGAAACTCTCTGCCCATTGATGTTGAGTAAAAGCCTCATCCACATGCTGTGTTGTGTCCCTATAGCTAACATGTATTTAAAGCTGGAGTTGAAGGAAGAGACCTGCATTTCAAGGCTAGCTGAAAATTGCCTTGGCGATGGAAGTATCTCTGAACGTGGAGTTCATTGCATTTCAATGGAGCAGTTACAGCTTTGCTTTGTGTGGAATTCTCACAAAGCTCAATTTCAACACACTGCGTTTTATGGCAAATATGCTCAGTGTTACCAAACAGGGTTTTCGTGCGAAACGGGTCTAAAGGTGTAAGTGTATGAGATTAGTGTCGTGAGTGGAGTTGTTCTCACACAAGAAACATTGTGCCTTTTAGTGTGGAGTAAAAGCCTCATCCACATGCTGTGTTGTGTCCGTATAGCTTGCATGTACTTGGTGCTGGAGCTGATGCCAGAGCCTTGCATTTCAAGGCTAGCTGAAAATTGCCTTGGCAATGAAGGTATCTCTGAACATGGATTTCGTAGCATTTCAATGGAGCAGTTACAGCTTTGCTTTTTGTGGAATTCTCATAAAGCTCAATTTCAACAGTGCGTTTTATGCCAAATACGCACAGAGCAACAAAGCAGGGTTTTCGTGCGAAACGGGTCTAATGGTGTAAGTGTGTGAGGTTAGTGACTTGATTGGAGTTGGTCTCACACAAGAAACATTGTGCCCTTTCGTGTTGAAGAAAAGCTACATCCACATGCTGTGCTGTGTCCCTATAGCTAACATGTACTTGGTGCTGGAGCAGATGCCAGAGCCTTGCATTTCAAGGCTAGCTGAAAATTGCCTTGGCGATGGAAGTATCTCTGAACATGGATTTCGTTGCATTTCAATGGAGCAGTTGCAGCTTTGCTTTGTCTGGAATTCTCATAAAGCTCAATTTCAACACAGTGCGTTTTATGGCAAATATGCTCAGTGTTACGAAATAGGGTTTTCGTGCGAAACGGGTCTAATGGTGATGGTGTGTGAGATTAGTGACCTGAGTGGAGTTGGTCACACACAAGAAACATTGTGCCCTTTTGTGTTGAACAAAGCCTCATCCACATGCTGTGCTGTGTCCCTATAGCTAACATGTACTTGGTGCTGGAGCTGATGCCAGAGCCTTGCATTTCAAGGCTAGCTGAAAATTGCCTTGGCGATGGAAGTATCTCTGAACATGGAGTTCGTTGCATTTCAATGGAGCAGTTACAGCTTTGCTTTGTCTGGAATTCTCATAAAGCTCAATATAACACAGTGCGTTTTATGACAAATACGCACAGTGTGAACAAACAGGGTTTTCGTGCGAAACGGGTCTAATGGTGATGGTGTGTGAGGTTAGCGACTTGAGTGGAGTTGGTCTCACACAAGAAACATTGTGCCCTTTCGTGTTGAAGAAAAGCTACATCTACATGCTGTGCTGTGTCCCTATAGCTTGCATGTACTTAGTGCTGGAGCTGATGCCATTGCCTTGCATTTCAAGTTTAGCTGAAAATTGCCTTGGCGATGAAGGTATCTCTGAACGTGGAGTTCATTGCATTTCAATGGAGCAGTTACAGCTTTGCTTTGTCTGGAATTCTCATAAAGCTCAATTTCAACACAGTGCGTTTTATGACGAATATGCACAGTGTGACCAAAAGGGTTTTCGTGCGAAACGGGTCTAATGGTGATGGTGTGTGAGGTTAGCGACTTGAGTGGAGTTGGTCTCACACAAGAAACATTGTGCCTTTCGTGTTGAGTAACAGCCTCATCCACATGCTGTGCTGTGTCCCTATAGCTAACATGTACTTGGTGCTGTAGCTGATGCCAGAGCCTTGCATTTCAAGACTAGCTGAAAATTGCTTGGCGATGGAAGTATCTCTGAACATGGAGTTCATTGCATTTCAATGGAGCAGTTGCAGCTTTGCTTTGTCTGGAATTCTCATAAAGCTCAATTTCAACACAGTGCGTTTTATGGCAAATATGCTCAGTGTTACGAAATAGGGTTTTCGTGCGACACGGGTCTAATGGTGATGGTGTGTGAGGTTAGAGACCTGAGTGGAGTTGGTCTCACACAAGAAACTCTCTGCCCATTGATGTTGAGTAAAAGCCTCATCCACATGCTGTTTAGTCCGTATAGCGAACATGTATTTAAAGCTGAAGTTGATGTAAGAGCCTTCCATTTCAAAGCTAACTGAAAATTGCCTTGGTGATGAAGTGTTCTCTGAACGTGAAGTTGGTTGCACTTCAATGGAGCAGTTACAGCTTTGCTTCGTGGTGTATACGCAATAAACCAGTTTTCACTGCAATGCGTTCTATGACCATTACACACACTGTGACGAAACTGTTTTTTCGTGCGAAACGGGTGTAATGGTGATGGTGTGTGAGGTTAGTGTCGTGAGTGGAGTTGGTCACACACAAGAAACATTGTTCCCTTTTGTGTTGAATAAAGCCTCATCCACATGCTGTGTTGTGTCCGTATAGCTACCATGTATTTAAAGCTGAAGTTGAAGGAAGAGACCTGCATTTCAAGGCTAGCTGAAAATTGCCTTGGCGATGGAAGTATCTCTGAACGTGGAGTTCGTTGCATTTCAATGGAGCAGTTACAGCTTTGCTTTGTCTGGAATTCTCATAAAGCTCAATTTCAACACAGTGCGTTTTATGGCAAATATGCACAGTGTGACCAAACAGGGTTTTCGTGCGAAACGGATCTAATGGTGATGGTGTGTGAGATTAGTGACCTGAGTGGAGTTGGTCTCACACAAGAAACTCTCTGCCCATTGATGTTGAGTAAAAGCCTCATCCACATGCTGTGTTGTGTCCCTATAGCTACCATGTATTTAAAGCTGAAGTTGATGGAAGAGACCTGCATTTCAAGGCTAGCTGAAAATTGCCTTGGCGATGAAGGTACCTCTGAACGTGGAGTTCGTTGCATTTCAATGGAGCAGTTACAGCTTTGCTTTTTGTGGAATTCTCACAAAGCTCAATTTCAACACAGTGTGTTTTATGCCAAATACGCACAGTGTGAACACACAGGGTTTTCGTGCGAAACGTGTCTAATGGTGATGGTGTGTGAGGTTAGTGACTTGAGTGGAGTTGGTCTCACACAAGAAACATTGTGCCCTTTCGTGTTGAAGAAAAGCTACATCCACATGCTGTGCTGTGTCCCTATAGCTTGCATGTACTTAGTACTGGAGCTGATGCCAGAGCCTTGCATTTCAAGGCTAGCTGAAAATTGCCTTGGCGATGAAGGTATCTCTGAACGTGGAGTTCATTGCATTTCAATGGAGCAGTTACAGCTTTGCTTTTTGTGGAATTCTCATAAAGCTCAATTTCAACACAGTGTGGTTTATGCCAAATACGCACAGTGTGAACACACAAAATTTTCGTGCGAAACGGGTCTAATGGTGATGGTGTGTGAGGTTAGTGACTTGAGTGGAGTTGGTCTCACACAAGAAACATTGTGCCCTTTCGTGTTGAAGAAAAGCTACATCCACATGCTGTGCTGTGTCCCTATAGCTTGCATGCACTTAGTGCTGGAGCTGATGCCATTGCCTTGCATTTCAAGGCTAGCTGAAAATTGCCTTGGCGATGAAGGTATCTCTGAACGTGGAGTTCATTGCATTTCAATGGAGCAGTTACTGCTTTGCTTTGTCTGGAATTCTCATAAAGCTCAATTTCAAAACAGTGCGTTTTATCACAAATATGCACAGTGTGACCAAAAGGGTTTTCGTGCGAAACGGGTCTAATGGTGTAAGTGTGTGAGGTTAGCGACTTGAGTGGAGTTGGTCTCACACAAGAAACATTGTGCCTTTCGTGTTGAGTAACAGCCTCATCCACATGCTGTGCTGTGTCCCTATAGCTAACATGTACTTGGTGCTGGAGCTGATGCCAGAGTCTTGCATTTCAAGGCTAGCTGAAAATTGCCTTGGCGATGGAAGTATCTCTGAATATGGAGTTCGTTGCATTTCAATGGAGCAGTTGCAGCTTTGCTTTGTGTGGAATTCTCATAAAGCTCAATTTCAACACAGTGCGTTTTATGGCAAATATGCTCAGTGTTACGAAACAGGGTTTTCGTGCGAAACGGGTCTAATGGTGATGGTGTGTGAGGTTAGTGACCTGAGTGGAGTTGGTCTCAAGCAAGAAACTCTCTGCCCATTGATGTTGAGTAAAGGCCTCATCCACATGCTGTTTAGTCCGTATAGCGAACATGTATTTAAAGCTGAAGTTGATGTAAGAGCCTTCCATTTCAAAGCTATCTGAAAATTGCCTTGGTGATGAAGTGTTCTCTGAACGTGGAGTTGGTTGCACTTCAATGGAGCAGTTACAGCTTTGCTTTGTGGTGTATACGCAATAAACCGGTTTTCACTGCAATGCGTTCTGTGACCATTACACACACTGTCACGAAACTGGTTTTTCGTGCGAAACGGGTCTAATGGTGATGGTGTGTGAGGTTAGTGACCTGAGTGGAGTTGGTCACACACAAGAAACATTGTGCCCTTTTGTGTTGAATAAAGCCTCATCCACATGCTGTGTTGTGTCCGTATAGCTACCCTGTATTTAAAGCTGAAGTTGATGGAAGAGACCTGCATTTCAAGGCTAGCTGAAAATTGCCTTGGCGATGGAAGTATCTCTGAACGTGGAGTTCGTTGCATTTCAATGGAGCAGTTGCAGCTTTGCTTTGTCTGGAATTCTCATAAAGCTCAATTTCAACACAGTGCGTTTTATGGCAAATATGCTCAGGGTTACGAAATAGGGTTTTCGTGCGAAACGGGTCTAATGGTGATGGTGTGTGTGGTTAGAGACCTGAGTGGAGTTGGTCTCACACAAGAAACTCTCTGCCCATTGATGTTGAGTAAAAGCCTCATCCACATGCTGTTTAGTCCGTATAGCGAACATGTATTTAAAGCTGAAGTTGATGTAAGAGCCTTCCATTTCAAAGCTAACTGAAAATTGCCTTGGTGATGAAGTGTTCTCTGAACGTGGAGTTGGTTGCACTTCAATGGAGCAGTTACAGCTTTGCTTCGTGGTGTATACGCAATAAACCAGTTTTCACTGCAATGCGTTCTATGACCATTACACACACTGTGACGAAACTGTTTTTTCGTGCGAAACGGGTCTAATGGTGATGGTGTGTGAGGTTAGTGTCGTGAGTGGAGTTGGTCACACACAAGAAACATTGTGCCCTTTTGTGTTGAATAAAGCCTCATCCACATGCTGTGTTGTGTCCGTATACCTAGCATGCATTTAAAGCTTAAGTTGATGGAAGAGACCTGCATTTCAAGGCTAGCTGAAAATTGCCTTGGCGATGAAGGTATCTCTGAACGTGGAGTTCATTGTATTTCAATGGAGTAGTTACAGCTTTGCTTTGTCTGGAATTCTCATAAAGCTCAATTTCAACACAGTGCGTTTTATGACAAATATGCACAGTGTGACCAAAAGGGTTTTCGTGCGAAACGGGTCTAATGGTGTAAGTGTGTGAGGTTAGCAACTTGAGTGGAGTTGGTCTCACACAAGAAACATTGTGCCTTTCGTGTTAACAGCCTCATCCACATGCTGTGCTGTGTCCCTATAGCTAACATGTACTTGGTGCTGTAGCTGATGCCAGAGCCTTGCATTTCAAGGCTAGCTGAAAATTGCCTTGGCGATGGAAGTATCTCTGAACATGGAGTTCGTTGCATTTCAATGGAGCAGTTGCAGCTTTGCTTTGTGTGGAATTCTCATAAAGCTCAATTTCAACACAGTGCGTTTTATGGCAAATATGCTCAGTGTTACGAAATAGGGTTTTCGTGCGAAACGGGTCTAATGGTGATGGTGTGTGAGGTTAGTGACCTGAGTGGAGTTGGTCTCAAGCAAGAAACTCTCTGCCCATTGATGTTGAGTAAAGGCCTCATCCACATGCTGTTTAGTCCGTATAGCGAACATGTATTTAAAGCCGAAGTTGATGTAAGAGCCTTCCATTTCAAAGCTATCTGAAAATTGCCTTGGTGATGAAGTGTTCTCTGAACGTGGAGTTGGTTGCACTTCAATGGAGCAGTTACAGCTTTGCTTTGTGGTGTATACGCAATAAACCGGTTTTCACTGCAATGCGTTCTGTGACCATTACACACACTGTCACGAAACTGGTTTTTCGTGCGAAACGGGTCTAATAGTGATGGTGTGTGAGGTTAGTGACCTGAGTGGAGTTGGTCACACACAAGAAACATTGTGCCCTTTTGTGTTGAATAAAGCCTCATCCACATGCTGTGTTGTGTCCGTATAGCTACCATGTATTTAAAGCTGAAGTTGAAGGAAGAGACTTGCATTTCAAGGCTAGCTGAAAATTGCCTTGGCGATGGAAGTATCTCTGAACGTGGAGTTCGTTGCATTTCAATGGAGCAGTTGCAGCTTTGCTTTGTGTGGAATTCTCATAAAGCTCAATTTCAACACAGTGCGTTTTATGGCAAATATGCTCAGTGTTACGAAACAGGGTTTTCGTGCGAAACGGGTCTAATGGTGATGGTGTGTGAGGTTAGAGACCTGAGTGGAGTTGGTCTCACACAAGAAACTCTCTGCCCATTGATGTTGAGTAAAAGCCTCATCCACATGCTGTTTAGTCCGTATAGCGAACATGTATTTAAAGCCGAAGTTGATGGAAGAGCCTTCCATTTCAAAGCTAACTGAAAATTGCCTTGGTGATGAAGTGTTCTCTGAACGTGGAGTTGGTTGCACTTCAATGGAGCAGTTACAGCTTTGCTTTGTGGTGTATACGCAATAAACCAGTTTTCACTGCAATGCGTTCTATGACCATTACACACACTGTGACGAAACAGTTTTTTCGTGCGAAACGGGTGTAATGGTGATGGTGTGTGAGGTTAGTGACCTGAGTGGAGTTGGTCTCACACAAGAAACTCCTTGCCCATTGATGTTGAGTAAAAGCCTCATCCACATGCTGTGTTGTGTCCGTATAGCTACCATGTATTTAAAGCTGAAGTGAAGGAAGAGACCTGCATTTCAAGGCAAGCTGAAAATTGCCTTGGCGATGAAGGTATCTCTGAACGTGGAGTTCATTGCATTTCAATGGAGCAGTTACAGCTTTGCTTTGTATGGAATTCTCATAAAGCTCAATTTTCACACAGTGCGTTTTATGGCAAATACGCACAGAGTTACAAAGCAGAGTTTTCGTGCGAAACGGGTCTAATGGTGATGGCGTGTGATATTAGTGTCGTGAGTGGAGTTGGTCTCACACAAGAAACTCTCTGCCCATTGATGTTGAGTAAAAGCCTCATCCACATGCTGTGTTGTGTCCCTATAGCTAACATGTATTTAAAGCTGGAGTTGAAGGAAGAGACCTGCATTTCAAGGCTAGGTGAAAATTGCCTTGGCGATGGAAGTATCTCTGAACGTGGAGTTCGTTGCATTTCAATGGAGCAGTTGCAGCTTTGCTTTGTGTGGAATTCTCATAAAGCTCAATTTCAACACACTGCGTTTTATGGCAAATATGCTCAGTGTTACCAAACAGGGTTTTCGTGCGAAACGGGTCTAATGGTGATGGTGTGTGAGGTTAGTGACCTGAGTGGAGTTCGTCTCACGCAAGAAGCTCTCTGCCCATTGATGTTGAGTAAAGGCCTCATCCACATGCTGTTTAGTCCGTATAGCGAACATGTATTTAAAGCCGAAGTTGATGGAAGAGCCTTCCATTTCAAAGCTAACTGAAAATTGCCTTGGTGATGAAGTGTTCTCTGAACGTGGAGTTGGTTGCACTTCAATGGAGCAGTTACAGCTTTGCTTTGTGGTGTATACGCAATAAACCAGTTTTCACTGCAATGCGTTCTATGACCATTACACACACTGTGACGAAACTGTTTTTTCGTGCGAAACGGGTGTAATGGTGATGGTGTGTGAGGTTAGTGACCTCAGTGGAGTTGGTCACACACAACAAACATTGGGCGCTTTTGTTTTGAATAAAGCCTCATCCACATGCTGTGCTGTGTCCGTATAGCTAACATGTACTTGGTGCTGGAGCTGATGCCAGAGACCTGCATTTCAAGGCTAGCTGAAAATTGCCTTGGCGATGGAAGCATCTCTGAACATGGAGTTCGTTGCATTTCAATGGAGCAGTTACAGCTTTGCTTTGTCTGGAATTCTCATAAAGCTCAATATAACACAGTGCGTTTTATGACAAATATGCACAGTGTGACCAAACAGGGTTTTCGTGCGAAACGGGTCTAATGGTGTGGGTGTGTGAGATTAGTGACTTGAGTGGAGTTGGTCTCACACAAGAAACTCTCTGCCCATTGATGTTGAGTAAAAGCCTCATCCACATGCTGTGTTGTGTCCGTATAGCTTGCATGTACTTGGTGCTGGAGCTGATGCCAGAGCTTTGCATTTCAAGGCTAGCTGAAAATTGCCTTGGCGATGGAAGTATCTCTGAACGTGGAGTTCGTTGCATTTCAATGGAGCAGTTACAGCTTTGCTTTGTCTGGAATCGTATAAAGTTCTATTTTCACACAGTGCGTTTTATGGCAAATACGCACAGAGTTACAAAGCAGGGATTTCGTGTGAAACGGGTCTAATGGTGATGGTGTGTGAGATTAGTGTCGTGAGTGGAGTTGGTCTCACACAAGAAACATTGTGCCCTTTTGTGTTGAGTAAAAGCCTCATCCACATGCTGTGTTGTGTCCCTGTAGCTAACATGTAATTGGTGCTGGAGCTGATGCCAGAGCCTTGCATTTCAAGGGTAGCTGAAAATTGCCTTGGCGATGAAGGTATCTCTGAACGTGGAGTTCATTGCATTTCAATGGAGCAATTACTGCTTTGCTTTTTGTGGAATTCTCATAAAGCTCAATTTCAACACAGTGTGGTTTATGCCAAATACGCACAGTGTGAACACACAAGGTTTTCGTGCGAAACGGGTCTAATGGTGATGGTGTGTGAGGTTAGTGACTTGAGTGGAGTTGGTCTCACACAAGAAACATTGTGCCCTTTCGTGTTGAAGAAAAGCTACATCTACATGCTGTGCTGTGTCCCTATAGCTTGCATGTACTTAGTGCTGGAGCTGATGCCATTGCCTTGCATTTCAAGTTTAGCTGAAAATTGCCTTGGCGATGAAGGTATCTCTGAACGTGGAGTTCATTGCATTTCAATGGAGCAGTTACAGCTTTGCTTTGTCTGGAATTCTCATAAAGGTCAATTTCAACACAGTGCGTTTTATGACGAATATGCACAGTGTGACCAAAAGGGTTTTCGTGCGAAACGGGTCTAATGGTGATGGTGTGTGAGGTTAGCGACTTGAGTGGAGTTGGTCTCACACAAGAAACATTGTGCCTTTCGTGTTGAGTAACAGCCTCATCCACATGCTGTGCTGTGTCCCTATAGCTAACATGTACTTGGTGCTGTAGCTGATGCCAGAGCCTTGCATTTCAAGACTAGCTGAAAATTGCCTTGGCGATGGAAGTATCTCTGAACATGGAGTTCATTGCATTTCAATGGAGCAGTTGCAGCTTTGCTTTGTGTGGAATTCTCATAAAGCTCAATTTCAACACAGTGCGTTTTATGGCAAATATGCTCAGTGTTACGAAATAGGGTTTTCGTGCGAAACGGGTCTAATGGTGATGGTGTGTGAGGTTAGAGACCTGAGTGGAGTTGGTCTCACACAAGAAACTCTCTGCCCATTGATGTTGAGTAAAAGCCTCATCCACATGCTGTTTAGTCCGTATAGCGAACATGTATTTAAAGCTGAAGTTGATGTAAGAGCCTTCCATTTCAAAGCTAACTGAAAATTGCCTTGGTGATGAAGTGTTCTCTGAACGTGGAGTTGGTTGCACTTCAATGGAGCAGTTACAGCTTTGCTTCGTGGTGTATACGCAATAAACCAGTTTTCACTGCAATGCGTTCTATGACCATTACACACACTGTGACGAAACTGTTTTTTCGTGCGAAACGGGTGTAATGGTGATGGTGTGTGAGGTTAGTGTCGTGAGTGGAGTTGGTCACACACAAGAAACATTGTGCCCTTTTGTGTTGAATAAAGCCTCATCCACATGCTGTGTTGTGTCCGTATAGCTACCATGTATTTAAAGCTGAAGTTGAAGGAAGAGACCTGCATTTCAAGGCTAGCTGAAAATTGCCTTGGCGATGGAAGTATCTCTGAACATGGAGTTCGTTGCATTTCAATGGAGCAGTTACAGCTTTGCTTTGTCTGGAATTCTCATAAAGCTCAATTTCAACACAGTGCGTTTTATGGCAAATATGCACAGTGTGACCAAACAGGGTTTTCGTGCGAAACGGATCTAATGGTGATGGTGTGTGAGATTAGTGACCTGAGTGGAGTTGGTCTCACACAAGAAACTCTCTGCCCATTGATGTTGAGTAAAAGCCTCATCCACATGCTGTGTTGTGTCCCTATAGCTACCATGTATTTAAAGCTGAAGTTGATGGAAGAGACCTGCATTTCAAGGCTAGCTGAAAATTGCCTTGGCGATGAAGGTATCTCTGAACGTGGAGTTCTTTGCATTTCAATGGAGCAGTTACAGCTTTGCTTTTTGTGGAATTCTCACAAAGCTCAATTTCAACACAGTGTGTTTTATGCCAAATACGCACAGTGTGAACACACAGGGTTTTCGTGCGAAACGTGTCTAATGGTGATGGTGTGTGAGGTTAGTGACTTGAGTGGAGTTGGTCTCACACAAGAAACATTGTGCCCTTTCGTGTTGAAGAAAAGCTACATCCACATGCTGTGCTGTGTCCCTATAGCTTGCATGTACTTAGTACTGGAGCTGATGCCAGAGCCTTGCATTTCAAGGCTAGCTGAAAATTGCCTTGGCGATGAAGGTATCTCTGAACGTGGAGTTCATTGCATTTCAATGGAGCAGTTACAGCTTTGCTTTTTGTGGAATTCTCATAAAGCTCAATTTCAACACAGTGTGGTTTATGCCAAATACGCACAGTGTGAACACACAAAGTTTTCGTGCGAAACGGGTCTAATGGTGATGGTGTGTGAGGTTAGTGACTTGAGTGGAGTTGGTCTCACACAAGAAACATTGTGCCCTTTCGTGTTGAAGAAAAGCTACATCCACATGCTGTGCTGTGTCCCTATAGCTTGCATGCACTTAGTGCTGGAGCTGATGCCATTGCCTTGCATTTCAAGGCTAGCTGAAAATTGCCTTGGCGATGAAGGTATCTCTGAACGTGGAGTTCATTGCATTTCAATGGAGCAGTTACTGCTTTGCTTTGTCTGGAATTCTCATAAAGCTCAATTTCAAAACAGTGCGTTTTATCACAAATATGCACAGTGTGACCAAAAGGGTTTTCGTGCGAAACGGGTCTAATGGTGTAAGTGTGTGAGGTTAGCGACTTGAGTGGAGTTGGTCTCACACAAGAAACATTGTGCCTTTCGTGTTGAGTAACAGCCTCATCCACATGCTGTGCTGTGTCCCTATAGCTAACATGTACTTGGTGCTGGAGCTGATGCTAGAGCCTTGCATTTCAAGGCTAGCTGAAAATTGCCTTGGCGATGGAAGTATCTCTGAACATGGATTTCGTTGCATTTCAATGGAGCAGTTGCAGCTTTGCTTTGTCTGGAATTCTCATAAAGCTCAATTTCAACACAGTGCGTTTTATGGCAAATATGCTCAGTGTTACGAAATAGGGTTTTCGTGCGAAACGGGTCTAATGGTGATGGTGTGTGAGATTAGTGACCTGAGTGGAGTTGGTCACACACAAGAAACATTGTGCCCTTTTGTGTTGAACAAAGCCTCATCCACATGCTGTGCTGTGTCCCTATAGCTAACATGTACTTGGTGCTGGAGCTGATGCCAGAGCCTTGCATTTCAAGGCTAGCTGAAAATTGCCTTGGCGATGGAAGTATCTCTGAACATGGAGTTCGTTGCATTTCAATGGAGCAGTTACAGCTTTGCTTTGTCTGGAATTCTCATAAAGCTCAATATAACACAGTGCGTTTTATGACAAATACGCACAGTGTGAACAAACAGGGTTTTCGTGCGAAACGGGTCTAATGGTGATGGTGTGTGAGGTTAGCGACTTGAGTGGAGTTGGTCTCACACAAGAAACATTGTGCCCTTTCGTGTTGAAGAAAAGCTACATCTACATGCTGTGCTGTGTCCCTATAGCTTGCATGTACTTAGTGCTGGAGCTGATGCCATTGCCTTGCATTTCAAGTTTAGCTGAAAATTGCCTTGGCGATGAAGGTATCTCTGAACGTGGAGTTCATTGCATTTCAATGGAGCAGTTACAGCTTTGCTTTGTCTGGAATTCTCATAAAGCTCAATTTCAACACAGTGCGTTTTATGACGAATATGCACAGTGTGACCAAAAGGGTTTTCGTGCGAAACGGGTCTAATGGTGATGGTGTGTGAGGTTAGCGACTTGAGTGGAGTTGGTCTCACACAAGAAACATTGTGCCTTTCGTGTTGAGTAACAGCCTCATCCACATGCTGTGCTGTGTCCCTATAGCTAACATGTACTTGGTGCTGTAGCTGATGCCAGAGCCTTGCATTTCAAGACTAGCTGAAAATTGCTTGGCGATGGAAGTATCTCTGAACATGGAGTTCATTGCATTTCAATGGAGCAGTTGCAGCTTTGCTTTGTCTGGAATTCTCATAAAGCTCAATTTCAACACAGTGCGTTTTATGGCAAATATGCTCAGTGTTACGAAATAGGGTTTTCGTGCGACACGGGTCTAATGGTGATGGTGTGTGAGGTTAGAGACCTGAGTGGAGTTGGTCTCACACAAGAAACTCTCTGCCCATTGATGTTGAGTAAAAGCCTCATCCACATGCTGTTTAGTCCGTATAGCGAACATGTATTTAAAGCTGAAGTTGATGTAAGAGCCTTCCATTTCAAAGCTAACTGAAAATTGCCTTGGTGATGAAGTGTTCTCTGAACGTGGAGTTGGTTGCACTTCAATGGAGCAGTTACAGCTTTGCTTCGTGGTGTATACGCAATAAACCAGTTTTCACTGCAATGCGTTCTATGACCATTACACACACTGTGACGAAACTGTTTTTTCGTGCGAAACGGGTGTAATGGTGATGGTGTGTGAGGTTAGTGTCGTGAGTGGAGTTGGTCACACACAAGAAACATTGTTCCCTTTTGTGTTGAATAAAGCCTCATCCACATGCTGTGTTGTGTCCGTATAGCTACCATGTATTTAAAGCTGAAGTTGAAGGAAGAGACCTGCATTTCAAGGCTAGCTGAAAATTGCCTTGGCGATGGAAGTATCTCTGAACGTGGAGTTCGTTGCATTTCAATGGAGCAGTTACAGCTTTGCTTTGTCTGGAATTCTCATAAAGCTCAATTTCAACACAGTGCGTTTTATGGCAAATATGCACAGTGTGACCAAACAGGGTTTTCGTGCGAAACGGATCTAATGGTGATGGTGTGTGAGATTAGTGACCTGAGTGGAGTTGGTCTCACACAAGAAACTCTCTGCCCATTGATGTTGAGTAAAAGCCTCATCCACATGCTGTGTTGTGTCCCTATAGCTACCATGTATTTAAAGCTGAAGTTGATGGAAGAGACCTGCATTTCAAGGCTAGCTGAAAATTGCCTTGGCGATGAAGGTATCTCTGAACGTGGAGTTCGTTGCATTTCAATGGAGCAGTTACAGCTTTGCTTTTTGTGGAATTCTCACAAAGCTCAATTTCAACACAGTGTGTTTTATGCCAAATACGCACAGTGTGAACACACAGGGTTTTCGTGCGAAACGTGTCTAATGGTGATGGTGTGTGAGGTTAGTGACTTGAGTGGAGTTGGTCTCACACAAGAAACATTGTGCCCTTTCGTGTTGAAGAAAAGCTACATCCACATGCTGTGCTGTGTCCCTATAGCTTGCATGTACTTAGTACTGGAGCTGATGCCAGAGCCTTGCATTTCAAGGCTAGCTGAAAATTGCCTTGGCGATGAAGGTATCTCTGAACGTGGAGTTCATTGCATTTCAATGGAGCAGTTACAGCTTTGCTTTTTGTGGAATTCTCATAAAGCTCAATTTCAACACAGTGTGGTTTATGCCAAATACGCACAGTGTGAACACACAAAATTTTCGTGCGAAACGGGTCTAATGGTGATGGTGTGTGAGGTTAGTGACTTGAGTGGAGTTGGTCTCACACAAGAAACATTGTGCCCTTTCGTGTTGAAGAAAAGCTACATCCACATGCTGTGCTGTGTCCCTATAGCTTGCATGCACTTAGTGCTGGAGCTGATGCCATTGCCTTGCATTTCAAGGCTAGCTGAAAATTGCCTTGGCGATGAAGGTATCTCTGAACGTGGAGTTCATTGCATTTCAATGGAGCAGTTACTGCTTTGCTTTGTCTGGAATTCTCATAAAGCTCAATTTCAAAACAGTGCGTTTTATCACAAATATGCACAGTGTGACCAAAAGGGTTTTCGTGCGAAACGGGTCTAATGGTGTAAGTGTGTGAGGTTAGCGACTTGAGTGGAGTTGGTCTCACACAAGAAACATTGTGCCTTTCGTGTTGAGTAACAGCCTCATCCACATGCTGTGCTGTGTCCCTATAGCTAACATGTACTTGGTGCTGGAGCTGATGCTAGAGCCTTGCATTTCAAGGCTAGCTGAAAATTGCCTTGGCGATGGAAGTATCTCTGAATATGGAGTTCGTTGCATTTCAATGGAGCAGTTGCAGCTTTGCTTTGTGTGGAATTCTCATAAAGCTCAATTTCAACACAGTGCGTTTTATGGCAAATATGCTCAGTGTTACGAAACAGGGTTTTCGTGCGAAACGGGTCTAATGGTGATGGTGTGTGAGGTTAGTGACCTGAGTGGAGTTGGTCTCAAGCAAGAAACTCTCTGCCCATTGATGTTGAGTAAAGGCCTCATCCACATGCTGTTTAGTCCGTATAGCGAACATGTATTTAAAGCTGAAGTTGATGTAAGAGCCTTCCATTTCAAAGCTATCTGAAAATTGCCTTGGTGATGAAGTGTTCTCTGAACGTGGAGTTGGTTGCACTTCAATGGAGCAGTTACAGCTTTGCTTTGTGGTGTATACGCAATAAACCGGTTTTCACTGCAATGCGTTCTGTGACCATTACACACACTGTCACGAAACTGGTTTTTCGTGCGAAACGGGTCTAATGGTGATGGTGTGTGAGGTTAGTGACCTGAGTGGAGTTGGTCACACACAAGAAACATTGTGCCCTTTTGTGTTGAATAAAGCCTCATCCACATGCTGTGTTGTGTCCGTATAGCTACCCTGTATTTAAAGCTGAAGTTGATGGAAGAGACCTGCATTTCAAGGCTAGCTGAAAATTGCCTTGGCGATGGAAGTATCTCTGAACGTGGAGTTCGTTGCATTTCAATGGAGCAGTTGCAGCTTTGCTTTGTCTGGAATTCTCATAAAGCTCAATTTCAACACAGTGCGTTTTATGGCAAATATGCTCAGGGTTACGAAATAGGGTTTTCGTGCGAAACGGGTCTAATGGTGATGGTGTGTGTGGTTAGAGACCTGAGTGGAGTTGGTCTCACACAAGAAACTCTCTGCCCATTGATGTTGAGTAAAAGCCTCATCCACATGCTGTTTAGTCCGTATAGCGAACATGTATTTAAAGCTGAAGTTGATGTAAGAGCCTTCCATTTCAAAGCTAACTGAAAATTGCCTTGGTGATGAAGTGTTCTCTGAACGTGGAGTTGGTTGCACTTCAATGGAGCAGTTACAGCTTTGCTTCGTGGTGTATACGCAATAAACCAGTTTTCACTGCAATGCGTTCTATGACCATTACACACACTGTGACGAAACTGTTTTTTCGTGCGAAACGGGTCTAATGGTGATGGTGTGTGAGGTTAGTGTCGTGAGTGGAGTTGGTCACACACAAGAAACATTGTGCCCTTTTGTGTTGAATAAAGCCTCATCCACATGCTGTGTTGTGTCCGTATACCTAGCATGCATTTAAAGCTTAAGTTGATGGAAGAGACCTGCATTTCAAGGCTAGCTGAAAATTGCCTTGGCGATGAAGGTATCTCTGAACGTGGAGTTCATTGTATTTCAATGGAGTAGTTACAGCTTTGCTTTGTCTGGAATTCTCATAAAGCTCAATTTCAACACAGTGCGTTTTATGACAAATATGCACAGTGTGACCAAAAGGGTTTTCGTGCGAAACGGGTCTAATGGTGTAAGTGTGTGAGGTTAGCAACTTGAGTGGAGTTGGTCTCACACAAGAAACATTGTGCCTTTCGTGTTAACAGCCTCATCCACATGCTGTGCTGTGTCCCTATAGCTAACATGTACTTGGTGCTGTAGCTGATGCCAGAGCCTTGCATTTCAAGGCTAGCTGAAAATTGCCTTGGCGATGGAAGTATCTCTGAACATGGAGTTCGTTGCATTTCAATGGAGCAGTTGCAGCTTTGCTTTGTGTGGAATTCTCATAAAGCTCAATTTCAACACAGTGCGTTTTATGGCAAATATGCTCAGTGTTACGAAATAGGGTTTTCGTGCGAAACGGGTCTAATGGTGATGGTGTGTGAGGTTAGTGACCTGAGTGGAGTTGGTCTCAAGCAAGAAACTCTCTGCCCATTGATGTTGAGTAAAGGCCTCATCCACATGCTGTTTAGTCCGTATAGCGAACATGTATTTAAAGCCGAAGTTGATGTAAGAGCCTTCCATTTCAAAGCTATCTGAAAATTGCCTTGGTGATGAAGTGTTCTCTGAACGTGGAGTTGGTTGCACTTCAATGGAGCAGTTACAGCTTTGCTTTGTGGTGTATACGCAATAAACCGGTTTTCACTGCAATGCGTTCTGTGACCATTACACACACTGTCACGAAACTGGTTTTTCGTGCGAAACGGGTCTAATGGTGATGGTGTGTGAGGTTAGTGACCTGAGTGGAGTTGGTCACACACAAGAAACATTGTGCCCTTTTGTGTTGAATAAAGCCTCATCCACATGCTGTGTTGTGTCCGTATAGCTACCATGTATTTAAAGCTGAAGTTGAAGGAAGAGACTTGCATTTCAAGGCTAGCTGAAAATTGCCTTGGCGATGGAAGTATCTCTGAACGTGGAGTTCGTTGCATTTCAATGGAGCAGTTGCAGCTTTGCTTTGTGTGGAATTCTCATAAAGCTCAATTTCAACACAGTGCGTTTTATGGCAAATATGCTCAGTGTTACGAAACAGGGTTTTCGTGCGAAACGGGTCTAATGGTGATGGTGTGTGAGGTTAGAGACCTGAGTGGAGTTGGTCTCACACAAGAAACTCTCTGCCCATTGATGTTGAGTAAAAGCCTCATCCACATGCTGTTTAGTCCGTATAGCGAACATGTATTTAAAGCCGAAGTTGATGGAAGAGCCTTCCATTTCAAAGCTAACTGAAAATTGCCTTGGTGATGAAGTGTTCTCTGAACGTGGAGTTGGTTGCACTTCAATGGAGCAGTTACAGCTTTGCTTTGTGGTGTATACGCAATAAACCAGTTTTCACTGCAATGCGTTCTATGACCATTACACACACTGTGACGAAACAGTTTTTTCGTGCGAAACGGGTGTAATGGTGATGGTGTGTGAGGTTAGTGACCTGAGTGGAGTTGGTCTCACACAAGAAACTCCTTGCCCATTGATGTTGAGTAAAAGCCTCATCCACATGCTGTGTTGTGTCCGTATAGCTACCATGTATTTAAAGCTGAAGTGAAGGAAGAGACCTGCATTTCAAGGCAAGCTGAAAATTGCCTTGGCGATGAAGGTATCTCTGAACGTGGAGTTCATTGCATTTCAATGGAGCAGTTACAGCTTTGCTTTGTATGGAATTCTCATAAAGCTCAATTTTCACACAGTGCGTTTTATGGCAAATACGCACAGAGTTACAAAGCAGAGTTTTCGTGCGAAACGGGTCTAATGGTGATGGCGTGTGATATTAGTGTCGTGAGTGGAGTTGGTCTCACACAAGAAACTCTCTGCCCATTGATGTTGAGTAAAAGCCTCATCCACATGCTGTGTTGTGTCCCTATAGCTAACATGTATTTAAAGCTGGAGTTGAAGGAAGAGACCTGCATTTCAAGGCTAGGTGAAAATTGCCTTGGCGATGGAAGTATCTCTGAACGTGGAGTTCGTTGCATTTCAATGGAGCAGTTGCAGCTTTGCTTTGTGTGGAATTCTCATAAAGCTCAATTTCAACACACTGCGTTTTATGGCAAATATGCTCAGTGTTACCAAACAGGGTTTTCGTGCGAAACGGGTCTAATGGTGATGGTGTGTGAGGTTAGTGACCTGAGTGGAGTTCGTCTCACGCAAGAAGCTCTCTGCCCATTGATGTTGAGTAAAGGCCTCATCCACATGCTGTTTAGTCCGTATAGCGAACATGTATTTAAAGCCGAAGTTGATGGAAGAGCCTTCCATTTCAAAGCTAACTGAAAATTGCCTTGGTGATGAAGTGTTCTCTGAACGTGGAGTTGGTTGCACTTCAATGGAGCAGTTACAGCTTTGCTTTGTGGTGTATACGCAATAAACCAGTTTTCACTGCAATGCGTTCTATGACCATTACACACACTGTGACGAAACTGTTTTTTCGTGCGAAACGGGTGTAATGGTGATGGTGTGTGAGGTTAGTGACCTCAGTGGAGTTGGTCACACACAACAAACATTGGGCGCTTTTGTTTTGAATAAAGCCTCATCCACATGCTGTGCTGTGTCCGTATAGCTAACATGTACTTGGTGCTGGAGCTGATGCCAGAGACCTGCATTTCAAGGCTAGCTGAAAATTGCCTTGGCGATGGAAGCATCTCTGAACATGGAGTTCGTTGCATTTCAATGGAGCAGTTACAGCTTTGCTTTGTCTGGAATTCTCATAAAGCTCAATATAACACAGTGCGTTTTATGACAAATATGCACAGTGTGACCAAACAGGGTTTTCGTGCGAAACGGGTCTAATGGTGTGGGTGTGTGAGATTAGTGACTTGAGTGGAGTTGGTCTCACACAAGAAACTCTCTGCCCATTGATGTTGAGTAAAAGCCTCATCCACATGCTGTGTTGTGTCCGTATAGCTTGCATGTACTTGGTGCTGGAGCTGATGCCAGAGCTTTGCATTTCAAGGCTAGCTGAAAATTGCCTTGGCGATGGAAGTATCTCTGAACGTGGAGTTCGTTGCATTTCAATGGAGCAGTTACAGCTTTGCTTTGTCTGGAATCGTATAAAGTTCTATTTTCACACAGTGCGTTTTATGGCAAATACGCACAGAGTTACAAAGCAGGGATTTCGTGCGAAACGGGTCTAATGGTGATGGTGTGTGAGATTAGTGTCGTGAGTGGAGTTGGTCTCACACAAGAAACATTGTGCCCTTTTGTGTTGAGTAAAAGCCTCATCCACATGCTGTGTTGTGTCCCTGTAGCTAACATGTAATTGGTGCTGGAGCTGATGCCAGAGCCTTGCATTTCAAGGGTAGCTGAAAATTGCCTTGGCGATGAAGGTATCTCTGAACGTGGAGTTCATTGCATTTCAATGGAGCAGTTACAGCTTTGCTTTTTGTGGAATTCTCATAAAGCTCAATTTCAACACAGTGTGGTTTATGCCAAATACGCACAGTGTGAACACACAAGGTTTTCGTGCGAAACGGGTCTAATGGTGATGGTGTGTGAGGTTAGTGACTTGAGTGGAGTTGGTCTCACACAAGAAACATTGTGCCCTTTCGTGTTGAAGAAAAGCTACATCTACATGCTGTGCTGTGTCCCTATAGCTTGCATGTACTTAGTGCTGGAGCTGATGCCATTGCCTTGCATTTCAAGTTTAGCTGAAAATTGCCTTGGCGATGAAGGTATCTCTGAACGTGGAGTTCATTGCATTTCAATGGAGCAGTTACAGCTTTGCTTTGTCTGGAATTCTCATAAAGGTCAATTTCAACACAGTGCGTTTTATGACGAATATGCACAGTGTGACCAAAAGGGTTTTCGTGCGAAACGGGTCTAATGGTGATGGTGTGTGAGGTTAGCGACTTGAGTGGAGTTGGTCTCACACAAGAAACATTGTGCCTTTCGTGTTGAGTAACAGCCTCATCCACATGCTGTGCTGTGTCCCTATAGCTAACATGTACTTGGTGCTGTAGCTGATGCCAGAGCCTTGCATTTCAAGACTAGCTGAAAATTGCCTTGGCGATGGAAGTATCTCTGAACATGGAGTTCATTGCATTTCAATGGAGCAGTTGCAGCTTTGCTTTGTGTGGAATTCTCATAAAGCTCAATTTCAACACAGTGCGTTTTATGGCAAATATGCTCAGTGTTACGAAATAGGGTTTTCGTGCGAAACGGGTCTAATGGTGATGGTGTGTGAGGTTAGTGACCTGAGTGGAGTTGGTCTCAAGCAAGAAACTCTCTGCCCATTGATGTTGAGTAAAGGCCTCATCCACATGCTGTTTAGTCCGTATAGCGAACATGTATTTAAAGCCGAAGTTGATGTAAGAGCCTTCCATTTCAAAGCTATCTGAAAATTGCCTTGGTGATGAAGTGTTCTCTGAACGTGGAGTTGGTTGCACTTCAATGGAGCAGTTACAGCTTTGCTTTGTGGTGTATACGCAATAAACCGGTTTTCACTGCAATGCGTTCTGTGACCATTACACACACTGTCACGAAACTGGTTTTTCGTGCGAAACGGGTCTAATGGTGATGGTGTGTGAGGTTAGTGACCTGAGTGGAGTTGGTCACACACAAGAAACATTGTGCCCTTTTGTGTTGAATAAAGCCTCATCCACATGCTGTGTTGTGTCCGTATAGCTACCATGTATTTAAAGCTGAAGTTGAAGGAAGAGACTTGCATTTCAAGGCTAGCTGAAAATTGCCTTGGCGATGGAAGTATCTCTGAACGTGGAGTTCGTTGCATTTCAATGGAGCAGTTGCAGCTTTGCTTTGTGTGGAATTCTCATAAAGCTCAATTTCAACACAGTGCGTTTTATGGCAAATATGCTCAGTGTTACGAAACAGGGTTTTCGTGCGAAACGGGTCTAATGGTGATGGTGTGTGAGGTTAGAGACCTGAGTGGAGTTGGTCTCACACAAGAAACTCTCTGCCCATTGATGTTGAGTAAAAGCCTCATCCACATGCTGTTTAGTCCGTATAGCGAACATGTATTTAAAGCCGAAGTTGATGGAAGAGCCTTCCATTTCAAAGCTAACTGAAAATTGCCTTGGTGATGAAGTGTTCTCTGAACGTGGAGTTGGTTGCACTTCAATGGAGCAGTTACAGCTTTGCTTTGTGGTGTATACGCAATAAACCAGTTTTCACTGCAATGCGTTCTATGACCATTACACACACTGTGACGAAACAGTTTTTTCGTGCGAAACGGGTGTAATGGTGATGGTGTGTGAGGTTAGTGACCTGAGTGGAGTTGGTCTCACACAAGAAACTCCTTGCCCATTGATGTTGAGTAAAAGCCTCATCCACATGCTGTGTTGTGTCCGTATAGCTACCATGTATTTAAAGCTGAAGTGAAGGAAGAGACCTGCATTTCAAGGCAAGCTGAAAATTGCCTTGGCGATGAAGGTATCTCTGAACGTGGAGTTCATTGCATTTCAATGGAGCAGTTACAGCTTTGCTTTGTATGGAATTCTCATAAAGCTCAATTTTCACACAGTGCGTTTTATGGCAAATACGCACAGAGTTACAAAGCAGAGTTTTCGTGCGAAACGGGTCTAATGGTGATGGCGTGTGATATTAGTGTCGTGAGTGGAGTTGGTCTCACACAAGAAACTCTCTGCCCATTGATGTTGAGTAAAAGCCTCATCCACATGCTGTGTTGTGTCCCTATAGCTAACATGTATTTAAAGCTGGAGTTGAAGGAAGAGACCTGCATTTCAAGGCTAGGTGAAAATTGCCTTGGCGATGGAAGTATCTCTGAACGTGGAGTTCGTTGCATTTCAATGGAGCAGTTGCAGCTTTGCTTTGTGTGGAATTCTCATAAAGCTCAATTTCAACACACTGCGTTTTATGGCAAATATGCTCAGTGTTACCAAACAGGGTTTTCGTGCGAAACGGGTCTAATGGTGATGGTGTGTGAGGTTAGTGACCTGAGTGGAGTTCGTCTCACGCAAGAAGCTCTCTGCCCATTGATGTTGAGTAAAGGCCTCATCCACATGCTGTTTAGTCCGTATAGCGAACATGTATTTAAAGCCGAAGTTGATGGAAGAGCCTTCCATTTCAAAGCTAACTGAAAATTGCCTTGGTGATGAAGTGTTCTCTGAACGTGGAGTTGGTTGCACTTCAATGGAGCAGTTACAGCTTTGCTTTGTGGTGTATACGCAATAAACCAGTTTTCACTGCAATGCGTTCTATGACCATTACACACACTGTGACGAAACTGTTTTTTCGTGCGAAACGGGTGTAATGGTGATGGTGTGTGAGGTTAGTGACCTCAGTGGAGTTGGTCACACACAACAAACATTGGGCGCTTTTGTTTTGAATAAAGCCTCATCCACATGCTGTGCTGTGTCCGTATAGCTAACATGTACTTGGTGCTGGAGCTGATGCCAGAGACCTGCATTTCAAGGCTAGCTGAAAATTGCCTTGGCGATGGAAGCATCTCTGAACATGGAGTTCGTTGCATTTCAATGGAGCAGTTACAGCTTTGCTTTGTCTGGAATTCTCATAAAGCTCAATATAACACAGTGCGTTTTATGACAAATATGCACAGTGTGACCAAACAGGGTTTTCGTGCGAAACGGGTCTAATGGTGTGGGTGTGTGAGATTAGTGACTTGAGTGGAGTTGGTCTCACACAAGAAACTCTCTGCCCATTGATGTTGAGTAAAAGCCTCATCCACATGCTGTGTTGTGTCCGTATAGCTTGCATGTACTTGGTGCTGGAGCTGATGCCAGAGCTTTGCATTTCAAGGCTAGCTGAAAATTGCCTTGGCGATGGAAGTATCTCTGAACGTGGAGTTCGTTGCATTTCAATGGAGCAGTTACAGCTTTGCTTTGTCTGGAATCGTATAAAGTTCTATTTTCACACAGTGCGTTTTATGGCAAATACGCACAGAGTTACAAAGCAGGGATTTCGTGCGAAACGGGTCTAATGGTGATGGTGTGTGAGATTAGTGTCGTGAGTGGAGTTGGTCTCACACAAGAAACATTGTGCCCTTTTGTGTTGAGTAAAAGCCTCATCCACATGCTGTGTTGTGTCCCTGTAGCTAACATGTAATTGGTGCTGGAGCTGATGCCAGAGCCTTGCATTTCAAGGGTAGCTGAAAATTGCCTTGGCGATGAAGGTATCTCTGAACGTGGAGTTCATTGCATTTCAATGGAGCAGTTACAGCTTTGCTTTTTGTGGAATTCTCATAAAGCTCAATTTCAACACAGTGTGGTTTATGCCAAATACGCACAGTGTGAACACACAAGGTTTTCGTGCGAAACGGGTCTAATGGTGATGGTGTGTGAGGTTAGTGACTTGAGTGGAGTTGGTCTCACACAAGAAACATTGTGCCCTTTCGTGTTGAAGAAAAGCTACATCTACATGCTGTGCTGTGTCCCTATAGCTTGCATGTACTTAGTGCTGGAGCTGATGCCATTGCCTTGCATTTCAAGTTTAGCTGAAAATTGCCTTGGCGATGAAGGTATCTCTGAACGTGGAGTTCATTGCATTTCAATGGAGCAGTTACAGCTTTGCTTTGTCTGGAATTCTCATAAAGGTCAATTTCAACACAGTGCGTTTTATGACGAATATGCACAGTGTGACCAAAAGGGTTTTCGTGCGAAACGGGTCTAATGGTGATGGTGTGTGAGGTTAGCGACTTGAGTGGAGTTGGTCTCACACAAGAAACATTGTGCCTTTCGTGTTGAGTAACAGCCTCATCCACATGCTGTGCTGTGTCCCTATAGCTAACATGTACTTGGTGCTGTAGCTGATGCCAGAGCCTTGCATTTCAAGACTAGCTGAAAATTGCCTTGGCGATGGAAGTATCTCTGAACATGGAGTTCATTGCATTTCAATGGAGCAGTTGCAGCTTTGCTTTGTGTGGAATTCTCATAAAGCTCAATTTCAACACAGTGCGTTTTATGGCAAATATGCTCAGTGTTACGAAATAGGGTTTTCGTGCGAAACGGGTCTAATGGTGATGGTGTGTGAGGTTAGAGACCTGAGTGGAGTTGGTCTCACACAAGAAACTCTCTGCCCATTGATGTTGAGTAAAAGCCTCATCCACATGCTGTTTAGTCCGTATAGCGAACATGTATTTAAAGCTGAAGTTGATGTAAGAGCCTTCCATTTCAAAGCTAACTGAAAATTGCCTTGGTGATGAAGTGTTCTCTGAACGTGGAGTTGGTTGCACTTCAATGGAGCAGTTACAGCTTTGCTTCGTGGTGTATACGCAATAAACCAGTTTTCACTGCAATGCGTTCTATGACCATTACACACACTGTGACGAAACTGTTTTTTCGTGCGAAACGGGTGTAATGGTGATGGTGTGTGAGGTTAGTGTCGTGAGTGGAGTTGGTCACACACAAGAAACATTGTGCCCTTTTGTGTTGAATAAAGCCTCATCCACATGCTGTGTTGTGTCCGTATAGCTACCATGTATTTAAAGCTGAAGTTGAAGGAAGAGACCTGCATTTCAAGGCTAGCTGAAAATTGCCTTGGCGATGGAAGTATCTCTGAACATGGAGTTCGTTGCATTTCAATGGAGCAGTTACAGCTTTGCTTTGTCTGGAATTCTCATAAAGCTCAATTTCAACACAGTGCGTTTTATGGCAAATATGCACAGTGTGACCAAACAGGGTTTTCGTGCGAAACGGATCTAATGGTGATGGTGTGTGAGATTAGTGACCTGAGTGGAGTTGGTCTCACACAAGAAACTCTCTGCCCATTGATGTTGAGTAAAAGCCTCATCCACATGCTGTGTTGTGTCCCTATAGCTACCATGTATTTAAAGCTGAAGTTGATGGAAGAGACCTGCATTTCAAGGCTAGCTGAAAATTGCCTTGGCGATGAAGGTATCTCTGAACGTGGAGTTCGTTGCATTTCAATGGAGCAGTTACAGCTTTGCTTTTTGTGGAATTCTCACAAAGCTCAATTTCAACACAGTGTGTTTTATGCCAAATACGCACAGTGTGAACACACAGGGTTTTCGTGCGAAACGTGTCTAATGGTGATGGTGTGTGAGGTTAGTGACTTGAGTGGAGTTGGTCTCACACAAGAAACATTGTGCCCTTTCGTGTTGAAGAAAAGCTACATCCACATGCTGTGCTGTGTCCCTATAGCTTGCATGTACTTAGTACTGGAGCTGATGCCAGAGCCTTGCATTTCAAGGCTAGCTGAAAATTGCCTTGGCGATGAAGGTATCTCTGAACGTGGAGTTCATTGCATTTCAATGGAGCAGTTACAGCTTTGCTTTTTGTGGAATTCTCATAAAGCTCAATTTCAACACAGTGTGGTTTATGCCAAATACGCACAGTGTGAACACACAAAGTTTTCGTGCGAAACGGGTCTAATGGTGATGGTGTGTGAGGTTAGTGACTTGAGTGGAGTTGGTCTCACACAAGAAACATTGTGCCCTTTCGTGTTGAAGAAAAGCTACATCCACATGCTGTGCTGTGTCCCTATAGCTTGCATGCACTTAGTGCTGGAGCTGATGCCATTGCCTTGCATTTCAAGGCTAGCTGAAAATTGCCTTGGCGATGAAGGTATCTCTGAACGTGGAGTTCATTGCATTTCAATGGAGCAGTTACTGCTTTGCTTTGTCTGGAATTCTCATAAAGCTCAATTTCAAAACAGTGCGTTTTATCACAAATATGCACAGTGTGACCAAAAGGGTTTTCGTGCGAAACGGGTCTAATGGTGTAAGTGTGTGAGGTTAGCGACTTGAGTGGAGTTGGTCTCACACAAGAAACATTGTGCCTTTCGTGTTGAGTAACAGCCTCATCCACATGCTGTGCTGTGTCCCTATAGCTAACATGTACTTGGTGCTGGAGCTGATGCTAGAGCCTTGCATTTCAAGGCTAGCTGAAAATTGCCTTGGCGATGGAAGTATCTCTGAATATGGAGTTCGTTGCATTTCAATGGAGCAGTTGCAGCTTTGCTTTGTGTGGAATTCTCATAAAGCTCAATTTCAACACAGTGCGTTTTATGGCAAATATGCTCAGTGTTACGAAACAGGGTTTTCGTGCGAAACGGGTCTAATGGTGATGGTGTGTGAGGTTAGTGACCTGAGTGGAGTTGGTCTCAAGCAAGAAACTCTCTGCCCATTGATGTTGAGTAAAGGCCTCATCCACATGCTGTTTAGTCCGTATAGCGAACATGTATTTAAAGCTGAAGTTGATGTAAGAGCCTTCCATTTCAAAGCTATCTGAAAATTGCCTTGGTGATGAAGTGTTCTCTGAACGTGGAGTTGGTTGCACTTCAATGGAGCAGTTACAGCTTTGCTTTGTGGTGTATACGCAATAAACCGGTTTTCACTGCAATGCGTTCTGTGACCATTACACACACTGTCACGAAACTGGTTTTTCGTGCGAAACGGGTCTAATGGTGATGGTGTGTGAGGTTAGTGACCTGAGTGGAGTTGGTCACACACAAGAAACATTGTGCCCTTTTGTGTTGAATAAAGCCTCATCCACATGCTGTGTTGTGTCCGTATAGCTACCATGTATTTAAAGCTGAAGTTGATGGAAGAGACCTGCATTTCAAGGCTAGCTGAAAATTGCCTTGGCGATGGAAGTATCTCTGAACGTGGAGTTCGTTGCATTTCAATGGAGCAGTTGCAGCTTTGCTTTGTCTGGAATTCTCATAAAGCTCAATTTCAACACAGTGCGTTTTATGGCAAATATGCTCAGTGTTACGAAATAGGGTTTTCGTGCGTAACGGGTCTAATGGTGATGGTGTGTGTGGTTAGAGACCTGAGTGGAGTTGGTCTCACACAAGAAACTCTCTGCCCATTGATGTTGAGTAAAAGCCTCATCCACATGCTGTTTAGTCCGTATAGCGAACATGTATTTAAAGCTGAAGTTGATGTAAGAGCCTTCCATTTCAAAGCTAACTGAAAATTGCCTTGGTGATGAAGTGTTCTCTGAACGTGGAGTTGGTTGCACTTCAATGGAGCAGTTACAGCTTTGCTTCGTGGTGTATACGCAATAAACCAGTTTTCACTGCAATGCGTTCTATGACCATTACACACACTGTGACGAAACTGTTTTTTCGTGCGAAACGGGTCTAATGGTGATGGTGTGTGAGGTTAGTGTCGTGAGTGGAGTTGGTCACACACAAGAAACATTGTGCCCTTTTGTGTTGAATAAAGCCTCATCCACATGCTGTGTTGTGTCCGTATAGCTAGCATGCATTTAAAGCTGAAGTTGATGGAAGAGACCTGCATTTCAAGGCTAGCTGAAAATTGCCTTGGCGATGAAGGTATCTCTGAACGTGGAGTTCATTGTATTTCAATGGAGTAGTTACAGCTTTGCTTTGTCTGGAATTCTCATAAAGCTCAATTTCAACACAGTGCGTTTTATGACAAATATGCACAGTGTGACCAAAAGGGTTTTCGTGCGAAACGGGTCTAATGGTGTAAGTGTGTGAGGTTAGCGACTTGAGTGGAGTTGGTCTCACACAAGAAACATTGTGCCTTTCGTGTTAACAGCCTCATCCACATGCTGTGCTGTGTCCCTATAGCTAACATGTACTTGGTGCTGTAGCTGATGCCAGAGCCTTGCATTTCAAGGCTAGCTGAAAATTGCCTTGGCGATGGAAGTATCTCTGAACATGGAGTTCGTTGCATTTCAATGGAGCAGTTGCAGCTTTGCTTTGTGTGGAATTCTCATAAAGCTCAATTTCAACACAGTGCGTTTTATGGCAAATATGCTCAGTGTTACGAAATAGGGTTTTCGTGCGAAACGGGTCTAATGGTGATGGTGTGTGAGGTTAGTGACCTGAGTGGAGTTGGTCTCACACAAGAAACTCTCTGCCCATTGATGTTGAGTAAAAGCCTCATCCACATGCTGTGTTGTGTCCGTATAGCTACCATGTATTTAAAGCTGAAGTTGATGGAAGAGACCTGCATTTCAAGGCTAGCTGAAAATTTCCTTGGCGATGAAGGTATCTCTGAACGTGGAGTTCGTTGCATTTCAATGGAGCAGTTACAGCTTTGCTTTTTGTGGAATTCTCACAAAGCTCAATTTCAACACAGTGTGTTTTATGACAAATATGCACAGTGTGACCAAAAGGGTTTTCGTGCGAAACGTGTCTAATGGGGATGGTGTGTGAGGTTAGTGACTTGAGTGGAGTTGGTCTCACACAAGAAACATTGTGCCCTTTCGTGTTGAAGAAAAGCTACATCCACATGCTGTGCTGTGTCCTTATAGCTTGCATGTACTTAGTACTGGAGCTGATGCCAGAGCCTTGCATTTCAAGGCTAGCTGAAAATTGCCTTGGCGATGAAGGTATCTCTGAACGTGGAGTTCATTGCATTTCAATGGAGCAGTTACAGCTTTGCTTTTTGTGGAATTCTCATAAAGCTCAATTTCAACACAGTGCGTTTTATGGCAAATATGCTCAGTGTTACGAAACAGGGTTTTCGTGCGAAACGGGTCTAATGGTGATGGTGTGTGAGGTTAGTGACCTGAGTGGAGTTGGTCTCAAGCAAGAAACTCTCTGCCCATTGATGTTGAGTAAAGGCCTCATCCACATGCTGTTTAGTCCGTATAGCGAACATGTATTTAAAGCCGAAGTTGATGTAAGAGCCTTCCATTTCAAAGCTATCTGAAAATTGCCTTGGTGATGAAGTGTTCTCTGAACGTGGAGTTGGTTGCACTTCAATGGAGCAGTTACAGCTTTGCTTTGTGGTGTATACGCAATAAACCGGTTTTCACTGCAATGCGTTCTGTGACCATTACACACACTGTCACGAAACTGTTTTTTCGTGCGAAACGGGTCTAATGGTGATGGTGTGTGAGGTTAGTGACCTCAGTGGAGTTGGTCACACACAAGAAACATTGTGCCCTTTTGTGTTGAATAAAGCCTCATCCACATGCTGTGTTGTGTCCGTATAGCTACCATGTATTTAAAGCTGAAGTTGAAGGAAGAGACCTGCATTTCAAGGCTAGCTGAAAATTGCCTTGGCGATGGAAGTATCTCTGAACGTGGAGTTCGTTGCATTTCAATGGAGCAGTTGCAGCTTTGCTTTGTGTGGAATTCTCATAAAGCTCAATTTCAACACAGTGCGTTTTATGGCAAATATGCTCAGTGTTACGAAACAGGGTTTTCGTGCGAAACGGGTCTAATGGTGATGGTGTGTGAGGTTAGAGACCTGAGTGGAGTTGGTCTCACACAAGAAACTCTCTGCCCATTGATGTTGAGTAAAAGCCTCATCCACATGCTGTTTAGTCCGTATAGCGAACATGTATTTAAAGCCGAAGTTGATGGAAGAGCCTTCCATTTCAAAGCTAACTGAAAATTGCCTTGGTGATGAAGTGTTCTCTGAACGTGGAGTTGGTTGCACTTCAATGGAGCAGTTACAGCTTTGCTTTGTGGTGTATACGCAATAAACCAGTTTTCACTGCAATGCGTTCTATGACCATTACACACACTGTGACGAAACAGTTTTTTCGTGCGAAACGGGTGTAATGGTGATGGTGTGTGAGGTTAGTGACCTGAGTGGAGTTGGTCTCACACAAGAAACTCCTTGCCCATTGATGTTGAGTAAAAGCCTCATCCACATGCTGTGTTGTGTCCGTATAGCTACCATGTATTTAAAGCTGAAGTGAAGGAAGAGACCTGCATTTCAAGGCTAGCTGAAAATTGCCTTGGCGATGAAGGTATCTCTGAACGTGGAGTTCATTGCATTTCAATGGAGCAGTTACAGCTTTGCTTTGTATGGAATTCTCATAAAGCTCAATTTTCACACAGTGCGTTTTATGGCAAATACGCACAGAGTTACAAAGCAGAGTTTTCGTGCGAAACGGGTCTAATGGTGATGGCGTGTGATATTAGTGTCGTGAGTGGAGTTGGTCTCACACAAGAAACTCTGCCCATTGATGTTGAGTAAAAGCCTCATCCACATGCTGTGTTGTGTCCCTATAGCTAACATGTATTTAAAGCTGGAGTTGAAGGAAGAGACCTGCATTTCAAGGCTAGGTGAAAATTGCCTTGGCGATGGAAGTATCTCTGAACGTGGAGTTCGTTGCATTTCAATGGAGCAGTTGCAGCTTTGCTTTGTGTGGAATTCTCATAAAGCTCAATTTCAACACACTGCGTTTTATGGCAAATATGCTCAGGGTTACCAAACAGGGTTTTCGTGCGAAACGGGTCTAATGGTGATGGTGTGTGAGGTTAGTGACCTGAGTGGAGTTCGTCTCACGCAAGAAACTCTCTGCCCATTGATGTTGAGTAAAGGCCTCATCCACATGCTGTTTAGTCCGTATAGCGAACATGTATTTAAAGCCGAAGTTGATGGAAGAGCCTTCCATTTCAAAGCTAACTGAAAATTGCCTTGGTGATGAAGTGTTCTCTGAACGTGGAGTTGGTTGCACTTCAATGGAGCAGTTACAGCTTTGCTTTGTGGTGTATACGCAATAAACCAGTTTTCACTGCAATGCGTTCTATGACCATTACACACACTGTGACGAAACTGTTTTTTCGTGCGAAACGGGTGTAATGGTGATGGTGTGTGAGGTTAGTGTCGTGAGTGGAGTTGGTCACACACAACAAACATTGGGCCCTTTTGTTTTGAATAAAGCCTCATCCACATGCTGTGCTGTGTCCGTATAGCTAACATGTACTTGGTGCTGGAGCTGATGCCAGAGACCTGCATTTCAAGGCTAGCTGAAAATTGCCTTGGCGATGGAAGCATCTCTGAACATGGAGTTCGTTGCATTTCAATGGAGCAGTTACAGCTTTGCTTTGTCTGGAATTCTCATAAAGCTCAATATAACACAGTGCGTTTTATGACAAATATGCACAGTGTGACCAAACAGGGTTTTCGTGCGAAACGGGTCTAATGGTGTGGGTGTGTGAGATTAGTGACTTGAGTGGAGTTGGTCTCACACAAGAAACTCTCTGCCCATTGATGTTGAGTAAAAGCCTCATCCACATGCTGTGTTGTGTCCGTATAGGTTGCATGTACTTGGTGCTGGAGCTGATGCCAGAGCCTTGCATTTCAAGGCTAGCTGAAAATTGCCTTGGCGATGAAGGTATCTCTGAACGTGGAGTTCATTGCATTTCAATGGAGCAGTTACAGCTTTGCTTTGTCTGGAATCGTATAAAGTTCTATTTTCACACAGTGCGTTTTATGGCAAATACGCACAGAGTTACAAAGCAGGGATTTCGTGCGAAACGGGTCTAATGGTGATGGTGTGTGAGATTAGTGTCGTGAGTGGAGTTGGTCTCACACAAGAAACATTGTGCCCTTTTGTGTTGAGTAAAAGCCTCATCCACATGCTGTGTTGTGTCCCTATAGCTAACATGTAATTGGTGCTGGAGCTGATGCCAGAGCCTTGCATTTCAAGGCTAGCTGAAAATTGCCTTGGCGATGAAGGTATCTCTGAACGTGGAGTTCATTGCATTTCAATGGAGCAGTTACAGCTTTGCTTTTTGTGGAATTCTCATAAAGCTCAATTTCAACACAGTGTGGTTTATGCCAAATACGCACAGTGTGAACACACAAGGTTTTCGTGCGAAACGGGTCTAATGGTGATGGTGTGTGAGGTTAGTGACTTGAGTGGAGTTGGTCTCACACAAGAAACATTGTGCCCTTTCGTGTTGAAGAAAAGCTACATCCACATGCTGTGCTGTGTCCCTATAGCTTGCATGTACTTAGTGCTGGAGCTGATGCCATTGCCTTGCATTTCAAGGCTAGCTGAAAATTGCCTTGGCGATGGAAGTATCTATGAACGTGGAGTTCATTGCATTTCAATGGAGCAGTTACAGCTTTGCTTTGTATGGAATTCTCATAAAGCTCAATTTCAACACAGTGCGTTTTATGAAAAATATGCACAGTGTGACCAAAAGGGTTTTCGTGCGAAACGGGTCTAACGGTGATGGTGTGTGAGGTTAGTGTCGTGAGTGGAGTTGGTCACACACAAGAAACATTGTGCCCTTTTGTGTTGAATAAAGCCTCATCCACATGCTGTGTTGTGTCCCTATAGCTAGCATGCATTTAAAGCTGAAGTTGATGGAAGAGACCTGCATTTCAAGGCTAGCTGAAAATTGCCTTGGCGATGAAGGTATCTCTGAACGTGGAGTTCATTGCATTTCAATGGAGCAGTTACTGCTTTGCTTTGTCTGAAATTCTCATAAAGCTCAATTTCAAAACAGTGCGTTTTATGACAAATATGCACAGCGTGACCAAACAGGGTTTTCGTGCGAAACGGGTCTAATGGTGTGGGTGTGTGAGATTAGTGACTTGAGTGGAGTTGGTCTCACACAAGAAACTCTCTGCCCATTGATGTTGAGTAAAAGCCTCATCCACATGCTGTGTTGTGTCCGTATAGGTTGCATGTACTTGGTGCTGGAGCTGATGCCAGAGCCTTGCATTTCAAGGCTAGCTGAAAATTGCCTTGGCGATGAAGGTATCTCTGAACGTGGAGTTCATTGCATTTCAATGGAGCAGTTACAGCTTTGCTTTGTCTGGAATCGTATAAAGTTCTATTTTCACACAGTGCGTTTTATGGCAAATACGCACAGAGTTACAAAGCAGGGATTTCGTGCGAAACGGGTCTAATGGTGATGGTGTGTGAGATTAGTGTCGTGAGTGGAGTTGGTCTCACACAAGAAACATTGTGCCCTTTTGTGTTGAGTAAAAGCCTCATCCACATGCTGTGTTGTGTCCCTATAGCTAACATGTACTTGGTGCTGGAGCTGATGCCAGAGCCTTGCATTTCAAGGCTAGCTGAAAATTGCCTTGGCGATGAAGGTATCTCTGAACGTGGAGTTCATTGCATTTCAATGGAGCAGTTACAGCTTTGCTTTTTGTGGAATTCTCATAAAGCTCAATTTCAACACAGTGTGTTTTATGCCAAATACGCACAGTGTGAACACACAAGGTTTTCGTGCGAAACGGGTCTAATGGTGATGGTGTGTGAGGTTAGTGACTTGAGTGGAGTTGGTCTCACACAAGAAACATTGTGCCCTTTCGTGTTGAAGAAAAGCTACATCCACATGCTGTGCTGTGTCCCTATAGCTTGCATGTACTTAGTGCTGGAGCTGATGCCATTGCCTTGCATTTCAAGGCTAGCTGAAAATTGCCTTGGCGATGGAAGTATCTATGAACGTGGAGTTCATTGCATTTCAATGGAGCAGTTACAGCTTTGCTTTGTATGGAATTCTCATAAAGCTCAATTTCAACACAGTGCGTTTTATGAAAAATATGCACAGTGTGACCAAAAGGGTTTTCGTGCGAAACGGGTCTAACGGTGATGGTGTGTGAGGTTAGTGTCGTGAGTGGAGTTGGTCACACACAAGAAACATTGTGCCCTTTTGTGTTGAATAAAGCCTCATCCACATGCTGTGTTGTGTCCCTATAGCTAGCATGCATTTAAAGCTGAAGTTGATGGAAGAGACCTGCATTTCAAGGCTAGCTGAAAATTGCCTTGGCGATGAAGGTATCTCTGAACGTGGAGTTCATTGCATTTCAATGGAGCAGTTACTGCTTTGCTTTGTCTGAAATTCTCATAAAGCTCAATTTCAACACAGTGCGTTTTATGACAAATATGCACAGTGTGACCAAAAGGGTTTTCGTGCGAAACGGGTGTAATGGTGTAAGTGTGTGAGGTTAGCGACTTGAGTGGAGTTGGTCTCACACAAGAAACATTGTGCCCTTTCGTGTTGAGTAACAGCCTCATCCACATGCTGTGTTGTGTCCCTATAGCTAACATGTACTTGGTGCTGTAGCTGATGCCAGAGCCTTGCATTTCAAGGCTAGCTGAAAATTGCCTTGGCGATGAAGGTATCTCTGAACATGGAGTTCGTTGCATTTCAATGGAGCAGTTGCAGCTTTGCTTTGTGTGGAATTCTCATAAAGCTCAATTTCAACCCAGTGCGTTTTATGGCAAATATGCTCAGTGTTACGAAACAGGGTTTTCGTGCGAAACGGGTCTAATGGTGATGGTGTGTGAGGTTAGTGACCTGAGTGGAGTTGGTCTCAAGCAAGAAACTCTCTGCCCATGGATGTTGAGTAAAGGCCTCATCCACATGCTGTTTAGTCCGTGTAGCGAACATGTATTTAAAGCCGAAGTTGATGTAAGAGCCTTCCATTTCAAAGCTATCTGAAAATTGCCTTGGTGATGAAGTGTTCTCTGAACGTGGAGTTGGTTGCACTTCAATGGAGCAGTTACAGCTTTGCTTTGTGGTGTATACGCAATAAACCGGTTTTCACTGCAATGCGTTCTGTGACCATTACACACACTGTGACGAAACAGTTTTTTCGTGCGAAACGGGTGTAATGGTGATGGTGTGTGAGGTTAGTGACCTGAGTGGAGTTGGTCTCACACAAGAAACTCTCTGCCCATTGATGTTGAGTAAAAGCCTCATCCACATGCTGTGTTGTGTCCGTATAGCTACCATGTATTTAAAGCTGAAGTTGAAGGAAGAGACCTGCATTTCAAGGCTAGCTGAAAATTGCCTTGGCGATGGAAGTATCTCTGAACGTGGAGTTCGTTGCATTTCAATGGAGCAGTTACAGCTTTGCTTTGTCTGGAATTCTCATAAAGCTCAATTTCAACACAGTGCGTTTTATGGCAAATATGCACAGTGTGACCAAACAGGGTTTTCGTGCGAAACGGATCTAATGGTGATGGTGTGTGAGATTAGTGACCTGAGTGGAGTTGGTCTCACACAAGAAACTCTCTGCCCATTGATGTTGAGTAAAAGCCTCATCCACATGCTGTGTTGTGTCCGTATAGGTTGCATGTACTTGGTGCTGGAGCTGATGCCAGAGCCTTGCATTTCAAGGCTAGCTGAAAATTGCCTTGGCGATGAAGGTATCTCTGAACGTGGAGTTCATTGCATTTCAATGGAGTAGTTACTGCTTTGCTTTGTCTGGAATCGTATAAAGCTCAATTTTCACACAGTGCGTTTTATGGCAAATACGCACAGAGTTACAAACCAGGGTTTTCGTGCGAAACGGGTCTAATGGTGATGGTGTGTGAGGTTAGTGACTTGAGTGGAGTTGGTCTCACACAAGAAACATTGTGCCCTTTCGTGTTGAAGAAAAGCTACATCCACATGCTGTGCTGTGTCCCTATAGCTTGCATGTACTTAGTGCTGGAGCTGATGCCATTGCCTTGCATTTCAAGGCTAGCTGAAAATTGCCTTGGCGATGAAGGTATCTCTGAACGTGGAGTTCATTGCATTTCAATGGAGCAGTTACAGCTTTGCTTTTTGTGGAATTCTCATAAAGCTCAATTTCAACACAGTGCGTTTTATGACAAATACGCACAGAGTTACAAAGCGGGGTTTTCATGCGAAACGGGTCTAATGGTGATGGTGTGTGAGATTAGTGACTTGAGTGGAGTTGGTCTCACACAAGAAACTCTCTGCCCATTGATGTTGAGTAAAAGCCTCATCCACATGCTGTGTTGTGTCCCTATAGCTAACATGTATTTAAAGCTGGAGTTGAAGGAAGAGACCTGCATTTCAAGGCTAGCTGAAAATTGCCTTGGCGATGGAAGTATCTCTGAACGTGGAGTTCATTGCATTTCAATGGAGCAGTTACAGCTTTGCTTTGTGTGGAATTCTCACAAAGCTCAATTTCAACACAGTGCGTTTTATGGCAAATATGCTCAGTGTTACGAAATAGGGTTTTCGTGCGAAACGGGTCTAATGGTGATGGTGTGTGAGATTAGTGACCTGAGTGGAGTTGGTCACACACAAGAAACATTGTGCCCTTTTGTGTTGAACAAAGCCTCATCCACATGCTTTGCTGTGTCCCTATAGCTAACATGTACTTGGTGCTGGAGCTGATGCCAGAGCCTTGCATTTCAAGGCTAGCTGAAAATTGCCTTGGCGATGGAAGTATCTCTGAACATGGAGTTCGTTGCATTTCAATGGAGCAGTTACAGCTTTGCTTTGTCTGGAATTCTCATAAAGCTCAATATAACACAGTGCGTTTTATGACAAATACGCACAGTGTGAACAAACAGGGTTTTCGTGCGAAACGGGTCTAATGGTGATGGTGTGTGAGGTTAGCGACTTGAGTGGAGTTGGTCTCACACAAGAAACATTGTGCCCTTTCGTGTTGAAGAAAAGCTACATCTACATGCTGTGCTGTGTCCCTATAGCTTGCATGTACTTAGTGCTGGAGCTGATGCCATTGCCTTGCATTTCAAGTTTAGCTGAAAATTGCCTTGGCGATGAAGGTATCTCTGAACGTGGAGTTCATTGCATTTCAATGGAGCAGTTACAGCTTTGCTTTGTCTGGAATTCTCATAAAGGTCAATTTCAACACAGTGCGTTTTATGACGAATATGCACAGTGTGACCAAAAGGGTTTTCGTGCGAAACGGGTCTAACGGTGATGGTGTGTGAGGTTAGTGTCGTGAGTGGAGTTGGTCACACACAAGAAACATTGTGCCCTTTTGTGTTGAATAAAGCCTCATCCACATGCTGTGTTGTGTCCCTATAGCTAGCATGCATTTAAAGCTGAAGTTGATGGAAGAGACCTGCATTTCAAGGCTAGCTGAAAATTACCTTGGCGATGAAGGTATCTCTGAACGTGGAGTTCATTGCATTTCAATGGAGCAGTTACTGCTTTGCTTTGTCTGAAATTCTCATAAAGCTCAATTTCAAAACAGTGCGTTTTATGACAAATATGCACAGTGTGACCAAAAGGGTTTTCGTGCGAAACGGGTCTAATGGTGTAAGTGTGTGAGGTTAGCGACTTGAGTGGAGTTGGTCTCACACAAGAAACATTGTGCCCTTTCGTGTTGAGTAACAGCCTCATCCACATGCTGTGCTGTGTCCCTATAGCTAACATGTACTTGGTGCTGTAGCTGATGCCAGAGCCTTGCATTTCAAGGCTAGCTGAAAATTGCCTTGGCGATGAAGGTATCTCTGAACATGGAGTTCGTTGCATTTCAATGGAGCAGTTGCAGCTTTGCTTTGTGTGGAATTCTCATAAAGCTCAATTTCAACACAGTGCGTTTTATGGCAAATATGCTCAGTGTTACGAAACAGGGTTTTCGTGCGAAACGGGTCTAATGGTGATGGTGTGTGAGGTTAGTGACCTGAGTGGAGTTGGTCTCAAGCAAGAAACTCTCTGCCCATGGATGTTGAGTAAAGGCCTCATCCACATGCTGTTTAGTCCGTGTAGCGAACATGTATTTAAAGCCGAAGTTGATGTAAGAGCCTTCCATTTCAAAGCTATCTGAAAATTGCCTTGGTGATGAAGTGTTCTCTGAACGTGGAGTTGGTTGCACTTCAATGGAGCAGTTACAGCTTTGCTTTGTGGTGTATACGCAATAAACCGGTTTTCACTGCAATGCGTTCTATGACCATTACACACACTGTCACGAAACTGGTTTTTCGTGCGAAACGGGTCTAATGGTGATGGTGTGTGAGGTTAGTGACCTGAGTGGAGTTGGTCACACACAAGAAACATTGTGCCCTTTTGTGTTGAATAAAGCCTCATCCACATGCTGTGATGTGTCCGTATAGCTACCATATATTTAAAGCTGAAGTTGATGGAAGAGACCTGCATTTCAAGGCTAGCTGAAAATTGCCTTGGCGATGGAAGTATCTCTGAACGTGGAGTTCGTTGCATTTCAATGGAGCAGTTGCAGCTTTGCTTTGTCTGGAATTCTCATAAAGCTCAATTTCAACACAGTGCGTTTTATGGCAAATATGCTCAGTGTTACGAAATAGGGTTTTCGTGCGAAACGGGTCTAATGGTGATGGTGTGTGAGGTTAGAGACCTGAGTGGAGTTGGTCTCACACAAGAAACTCTCTGCCCATTGATGTTGAGTAAAAGCCTCATCCACATGCTGTTTAGTCCGTATAGCGAACATGTATTTAAAGCTGAAGTTGATGTAAGAGCCTTCCATTTCAAAGCTAACTGAAAATTGCCTTGGTGATGAAGTGTTCTCTGAACGTGGAGTTGGTTGCACTTCAATGGAGCAGTTACAGCTTTGCTTTGTGGTGTATACGCAATAAACCAGTTTTCACTGCAATGCGTTCTATGACCATTACACACACTGTGACGAAACTGGTTTTTCGTGCGAAACGGGTCTAATGGTGATGGTGTGTGAGGTTAGTGTCGTGAGTGGAGTTGGTCACACACAAGAAACATTGTGCCCTTTTGTGTTGAATAAAGCCTCATCCACATGCTGTGTTGTGTCCGTATAGCTAGCATGCATTTAAAGCTGAAGTTGATGGAAGAGACCTGCATTTCAAGGCTAGCTGAAAATTGCCTTGGCGATGAAGGTATCTCTGAACGTGGAGTTCATTGTATTTCAATGGAGTAGTTACAGCTTTGCTTTGTCTGGAATTCTCATAAAGCTCAATTTCAACACAGTGCGTTTTATGACAAATATGCACAGTGTGACCAAAAGGGTTTTCGTGCGAAACGGGTCTAATGGTGTAAGTGTGTGAGGTTAGCGACTTGAGTGGAGTTGGTCTCACACAAGAAACATTGTGCCCTTTCGTGTTGAAGAAAAGCTACATCCACATGCTGTGCTGTGTCCCTATAGCTTGCATGCACTTAGTGCTGGAGCTGATGCCATTGCCTTGCATTTCAAGGCTAGCTGAAAATTGCCTTGGCGATGAAGGTATCTCTGAACGTGGAGTTCGTTGCATTTCAATGGAGCAGTTACTGCTTTGCTTTGTCTGGAATTCTCATAAAGCTCAATTTCAAAACAGTGCGTTTTATCACAAATACGCACAGAGTTACAAAGCAGGGTTTTCGTGCGAAACGGGTCTAATGGTGTAAGTGTGTGAGGTTAGTGACTTGAGTGGAGTTGGTCTCACACAAGAAACATTGTGCCTTTCGTGTTGAGTAACAGCCTCATCCACATGCTGTGCTGTGTCCCTATAGCTAACATGTACTTGGTGCTGGAGCTGATGCTAGAGCCTTGCATTTCAAGGCTAGCTGAAAATTGCCTTGGCGATGGAAGTATCTCTGAATATGGAGTTCGTTGCATTTCAATGGAGCAGTTGCAGCTTTGCTTTGTGTGGAATTCTCATAAAGCTCAATTTCAACACAGTGCGTTTTATGGCAAATATGCTCAGTGTTACGAAACAGGGTTTTCGTGCGAAACGGGTCTAATGGTGATGGTGTGTGAGGTTAGTGACCTGAGTGGAGTTGGTCTCAAGCAAGAAACTCTCTGCCCATTGATGTTGAGTAAAGGCCTCATCCACATGCTGTTTAGTCCGTATAGCGAACATGTATTTAAAGCCGAAGTTGATGTAAGAGCCTTCCATTTCAAAGCTATCTGAAAATTGCCTTGGTGATGAAGTGTTCTCTGAACGTGGAGTTGGTTGCACTTCAATGGAGCAGTTACAGCTTTGCTTTGTGGTGTATACGCAATAAACCGGTTTTCACTGCAATGCGTTCTATGACCATTACACACACTGTCACGAAACTGGTTTTTCGTGCGAAACGGGTCTAATGGTGATGGTGTGTGAGGTTAGTGACCTGAGTGGAGTTGGTCACACACAAGAAACATTGTGCCCTTTTGTGTTGAATAAAGCCTCATCCACATGCTGTGATGTGTCCGTATAGCTACCATGTATTTAAAGCTGAAGTTGAAGGAAGAGACCTGCATTTCAAGGCTAGCTGAAAATTGCCTTGGCGATGGAAGTATCTCTGAACGTGGAGTTCGTTGCATTTCAATGGAGCAGTTGCAGCTTTGCTTTGTCTGGAATTCTCATAAAGCTCAATTTCAACACAGTGCGTTTTATGCCAAATACGCACAGAGCAACAAAGCAGGGTTTTCGTGCGAAACGGGTCTAATGGTGATGGTGTGTGAGGTTAGTGTCGTGAGTGGAGTTGGTCTCACACAAGAAACATTGTGCCCTTTCGTGTTGAAGAAAAGCTACATCCACATGCTGTGCTGTGTCCCTATAGCTAACATGTACTTGGTGCTGGAGCAGATGCCAGAGCCTTGCATTTCAAGGCTAGCTGAAAATTGCCTTGGCGATGGAAGTATCTCTGAACATGGATTTCGTTGCATTTCAATGGAGCAGTTGCAGCTTTGCTTTGTCTGGAATTCTCATAAAGCTCAATTTCAACACAGTGCGTTTTATGGCAAATATGCTCAGTGTTACGAAATAGGGTTTTCGTGCGAAACGGGTCTAATGGTGATGGTGTGTGAGATTAGTGACCTGAGTGGAGTTGGTCACACACAAGAAACATTGTGCCCTTTTGTGTTGAACAAAGCCTCATCCACATGCTTTGCTGTGTCCCTATAGCTAACATGTACTTGGTGCTGGAGCTGATGCCAGAGCCTTGCATTTCAAGGCTAGCTGAAAATTGCCTTGGCGATGGAAGTATCTCTGAACATGGAGTTCGTTGCATTTCAATGGAGCAGTTACAGCTTTGCTTTGTCTGGAATTCTCATAAAGCTCAATATAACACAGTGCGTTTTATGACAAATACGCACAGTGTGAACAAACAGGGTTTTCGTGCGAAACGGGTCTAATGGTGATGGTGTGTGAGGTTAGCGACTTGAGTGGAGTTGGTCTCACACAAGAAACATTGTGCCCTTTCGTGTTGAAGAAAAGCTACATCTACATGCTGTGCTGTGTCCCTATAGCTTGCATGTACTTAGTGCTGGAGCTGATGCCATTGCCTTGCATTTCAAGTTTAGCTGAAAATTGCCTTGGCGATGAAGGTATCTCTGAACGTGGAGTTCATTGCATTTCAATGGAGCAGTTACAGCTTTGCTTTGTCTGGAATTCTCATAAAGGTCAATTTCAACACAGTGCGTTTTATGACGAATATGCACAGTGTGACCAAAAGGGTTTTCGTGCGAAACGGGTCTAACGGTGATGGTGTGTGAGGTTAGTGTCGTGAGTGGAGTTGGTCACACACAAGAAACATTGTGCCCTTTTGTGTTGAATAAAGCCTCATCCACATGCTGTGTTGTGTCCCTATAGCTAGCATGCATTTAAAGCTGAAGTTGATGGAAGAGACCTGCATTTCAAGGCTAGCTGAAAATTGCCTTGGCGATGAAGGTATCTCTGAACGTGGAGTTCATTGCATTTCAATGGAGCAGTTACTGCTTTGCTTTGTCTGAAATTCTCATAAAGCTCAATTTCAAAACAGTGCGTTTTATGACAAATATGCACAGTGTGACCAAAAGGGTTTTCGTGCGAAACGGGTCTAATGGTGTAAGTGTGTGAGGTTAGCGACTTGAGTGGAGTTGGTCTCACACAAGAAACATTGTGCCCTTTCGTGTTGAGTAACAGCCTCATCCACATGCTGTGCTGTGTCCCTATAGCTAACATGTACTTGGTGCTGTAGCTGATGCCAGAGCCTTGCATTTCAAGGCTAGCTGAAAATTGCCTTGGCGATGAAGGTATCTCTGAACATGGAGTTCGTTGCATTTCAATGGAGCAGTTGCAGCTTTGCTTTGTGTGGAATTCTCATAAAGCTCAATTTCAACACAGTGCGTTTTATGGCAAATATGCTCAGTGTTACGAAACAGGGTTTTCGTGCGAAACGGGTCTAATGGTGATGGTGTGTGAGGTTAGTGACCTGAGTGGAGTTGGTCTCAAGCAAGAAACTCTCTGCCCATGGATGTTGAGTAAAGGCCTCATCCACATGCTGTTTAGTCCGTGTAGCGAACATGTATTTAAAGCCGAAGTTGATGTAAGAGCCTTCCATTTCAAAGCTATCTGAAAATTGCCTTGGTGATGAAGTGTTCTCTGAACGTGGAGTTGGTTGCACTTCAATGGAGCAGTTACAGCTTTGCTTTGTGGTGTATACGCAATAAACCGGTTTTCACTGCAATGCGTTCTATGACCATTACACACACTGTCACGAAACTGGTTTTTCGTGCGAAACGGGTCTAATGGTGATGGTGTGTGAGGTTAGTGACCTGAGTGGAGTTGGTCACACACAAGAAACATTGTGCCCTTTTGTGTTGAATAAAGCCTCATCCACATGCTGTGATGTGTCCGTATAGCTACCATATATTTAAAGCTGAAGTTGAAGGAAGAGACCTGCATTTCAAGGCTAGCTGAAAATTGCCTTGGCGATGGAAGTATCTCTGAACGTGGAGTTCGTTGCATTTCAATGGAGCAGTTGCAGCTTTGCTTTGTCTGGAATTCTCATAAAGCTCAATTTCAACACAGTGCGTTTTATGGCAAATATGCTCAGTGTTACGAAATAGGGTTTTCGTGCGAAACGGGTCTAATGGTGATGGTGTGTGAGGTTAGAGACCTGAGTGGAGTTGGTCTCACACAAGAAACTCTCTGCCCATTGATGTTGAGTAAAAGCCTCATCCACATGCTGTTTAGTCCGTATAGCGAACATGTATTTAAAGCTGAAGTTGATGTAAGAGCCTTCCATTTCAAAGCTAACTGAAAATTGCCTTGGTGATGAAGTGTTCTCTGAACGTGGAGTTGGTTGCACTTCAATGGAGCAGTTACACCTTTGCTTTGTGGTGTATACGCAATAAACCAGTTTTCACTGCAATGCGTTCTATGACCATTACACACACTGTGACGAAACTGGTTTTTCGTGCGAAACGGGTCTAATGGTGATGGTGTGTGAGGTTAGTGTCGTGAGTGGAGTTGGTCACACACAAGAAACATTGTGCCCTTTTGTGTTGAATAAAGCCTCATCCACATGCTGTGTTGTGTCCGTATAGCTAGCATGCATTTAAAGCTGAAGTTGATGGAAGAGACCTGCATTTCAAGGCTAGCTGAAAATTGCCTTGGCGATGAAGGTATCTCTGAACGTGGAGTTCATTGTATTTCAATGGAGTAGTTACAGCTTTGCTTTGTCTGGAATTCTCATAAAGCTCAATTTCAACACAGTGCGTTTTATGACAAATATGCACAGTGTGACCAAAAGGGTTTTCGTGCGAAACGGGTCTAATGGTGTAAGTGTGTGAGGTTAGCGACTTGAGTGGAGTTGGTCTCACACAAGAAACATTGTGCCTTTCGTGTTAACAGCCTCATCCACATGCTGTGCTGTGTCCCTATAGCTAACATGTACTTGGTGCTGTAGCTGATGCCAGAGCCTTGCATTTCAAGGCTAGCTGAAAATTGCCTTGGCGATGGAAGTATCTCTGAACATGGAGTTCGTTGCATTTCAATGGAGCAGTTGCAGCTTTGCTTTGTGTGGAATTCTCATAAAGCTCAATTTCAACACAGTGCGTTTTATGGCAAATATGCTCAGTGTTACGAAATAGGGTTTTCGTGCGAAACGGGTCTAATGGTGATGGTGTGTGAGGTTAGTGACCTGAGTGGAGTTGGTCTCACACAAGAAACTCTCTGCCCATTGATGTTGAGTAAAAGCCTCATCCACATGCTGTGTTGTGTCCGTATAGCTACCATGTATTTAAAGCTGAAGTTGATGGAAGAGACCTGCATTTCAAGGCTAGCTGAAAATTGCCTTGGCGATGAAGGTATCTCTGAACGTGGAGTTCATTGCATTTCAATGGAGCAGTTACAGCTTTGCTTTTTGTGGAATTCTCACAAAGCTCAATTTCAACACAGTGTGTTTTATGACAAATATGCACAGTGTGACCAAAAGGGTTTTCGTGCGAAACGTGTCTAATGGTGATGGTGTGTGAGGTTAGTGACTTGAGTGGAGTTGGTCTCACACAAGAAACATTGTGCCCTTTCGTGTTGAAGAAAAGCTACATCCACATGCTGTGCTGTGTCCCTATAGCTTGCATGCACTTAGTGCTGGAGCTGATGCCATTGCCTTGCATTTCAAGGCTAGCTGAAAATTGCCTTGGCGATGAAGGTATCTCTGAACGTGGAGTTCGTTGCATTTCAATGGAGCAGTTACTGCTTTGCTTTGTCTGGAATTCTCATAAAGCTCAATTTCAAAACAGTGCGTTTTATCACAAATACGCACAGAGTTACAAAGCAGGGTTTTCGTGCGAAACGGGTCTAATGGTGTAAGTGTGTGAGGTTAGTGACTTGAGTGGAGTTGGTCTCACACAAGAAACATTGTGCCTTTCGTGTTGAGTAACAGCCTCATCCACATGCTGTGCTGTGTCCCTATAGCTAACATGTACTTGGTGCTGGAGCTGATGCTAGAGCCTTGCATTTCAAGGCTAGCTGAAAATTGCCTTGGCGATGGAAGTATCTCTGAATATGGAGTTCGTTGCATTTCAATGGAGCAGTTGCAGCTTTGCTTTGTGTGGAATTCTCATAAAGCTCAATTTCAACACAGTGCGTTTTATGGCAAATATGCTCAGTGTTACGAAACAGGGTTTTCGTGCGAAACGGGTCTAATGGTGATGGTGTGTGAGGTTAGTGACCTGAGTGGAGTTGGTCTCAAGCAAGAAACTCTCTGCCCATTGATGTTGAGTAAAGGCCTCATCCACATGCTGTTTAGTCCGTATAGCGAACATGTATTTAAAGCCGAAGTTGATGTAAGAGCCTTCCATTTCAAAGCTATCTGAAAATTGCCTTGGTGATGAAGTGTTCTCTGAACGTGGAGTTGGTTGCACTTCAATGGAGCAGTTACAGCTTTGCTTTGTGGTGTATACGCAATAAACCGGTTTTCACTGCAATGCGTTCTATGACCATTACACACACTGTCACGAAACTGGTTTTTCGTGCGAAACGGGTCTAATGGTGATGGTGTGTGAGGTTAGTGACCTGAGTGGAGTTGGTCACACACAAGAAACATTGTGCCCTTTTGTGTTGAATAAAGCCTCATCCACATGCTGTGATGTGTCCGTATAGCTACCATGTATTTAAAGCTGAAGTTGAAGGAAGAGACCTGCATTTCAAGGCTAGCTGAAAATTGCCTTGGCGATGGAAGTATCTCTGAACGTGGAGTTCGTTGCATTTCAATGGAGCAGTTGCAGCTTTGCTTTGTCTGGAATTCTCATAAAGCTCAATTTCAACACAGTGCGTTTTATGGCAAATATGCTCAGTGTTACGAAATAGGGTTTTCGTGCGAAACGGGTCTAATGGTGATGGTGTGTGAGGTTAGAGACCTGAGTGGAGTTGGTCTCACACAAGAAACTCTCTGCCCATTGATGTTGAGTAAAAGCCTCATCCACATGCTGTTTAGTCCGTATAGCGAACATGTATTTAAAGCTGAAGTTGATGTAAGAGCCTTCCATTTCAAAGCTAACTGAAAATTGCCTTGGTGATGAAGTGTTCTCTGAACGTGGAGTTGGTTGCACTTCAATGGAGCAGTTACAGCTTTGCTTTGTGGTGTATACGCAATAAACCAGTTTTCACTGCAATGCGTTGTATGACCATTACACACACTGTGACGAAACTGGTTTTTCGTGCGAAACGGGTCTAATGGTGATGGTGTGTGAGGTTAGTGTCGTGAGTGGAGTTGGTCACACACAAGAAACATTGTGCCCTTTTGTGTTGAATAAAGCCTCATCCACATGCTGTGTTGTGTCCGTATAGCTAGCATGCATTTAAAGCTGAAGTTGATGGAAGAGACCTGCATTTCAAGGCTAGCTGAAAATTGCCTTGGCGATGAAGGTATCTCTGAACGTGGAGTTCATTGTATTTCAATGGAGTAGTTACAGCTTTGCTTTGTCTGGAATTCTCATAAAGCTCAATTTCAACACAGTGCGTTTTATGACAAATATGCACAGTGTGACCAAAAGGGTTTTCGTGCGAAACGGGTCTAATGGTGTAAGTGTGTGAGGTTAGCGACTTGAGTGGAGTTGGTCTCACACAAGAAACATTGTGCCTTTCGTGTTAACAGCCTCATCCACATGCTGTGCTGTGTCCCTATAGCTAACATGTACTTGGTGCTGTAGCTGATGCCAGAGCCTTGCATTTCAAGGCTAGCTGAAAATTGCCTTGGCGATGGAAGTATCTCTGAACATGGAGTTCGTTGCATTTCAATGGAGCAGTTGCAGCTTTGCTTTGTGTGGAATTCTCATAAAGCTCAATTTCAACACAGTGCGTTTTATGGCAAATATGCTCAGTGTTACGAAATAGGGTTTTCGTGCGAAACGGGTCTAATGGTGATGGTGTGTGAGGTTAGTGACCTGAGTGGAGTTGGTCTCACACAAGAAACTCTCTGCCCATTGATGTTGAGTAAAAGCCTCATCCACATGCTGTGTTGTGTCCGTATAGCTACCATGTATTTAAAGCTGAAGTTGATGGAAGAGACCTGCATTTCAAGGCTAGCTGAAAATTGCCTTGGCGATGAAGGTATCTCTGAACGTGGAGTTCGTTGCATTTCAATGGAGCAGTTACAGCTTTGCTTTTTGTGGAATTCTCACAAAGCTCAATTTCAACACAGTGTGGTTTATGACAAATATGCACAGTGTGACCAAAAGGGTTTTCGTGCGAAACGTGTCTAATGGTGATGGTGTGTGAGGTTAGTGACTTGAGTGGAGTTGGTCTCACACAAGAAACATTGTGCCCTTTCGTGTTGAAGAAAAGCTACATCCACATGCTGTGCTGTGTCCCTATAGCTTGCATGCACTTAGTGCTGGAGCTGATGCCATTGCCTTGCATTTCAAGGCTAGCTGAAAATTGCCTTGGCGATGAAGGTATCTCTGAACGTGGAGTTCGTTGCATTTCAATGGAGCAGTTACTGCTTTGCTTTGTCTGGAATTCTCATAAAGCTCAATTTCAAAACAGTGCGTTTTATCACAAATACGCACAGAGTTACAAAGCAGGGTTTTCGTGCGAAACGGGTCTAATGGTGTAAGTGTGTGAGGTTAGTGACTTGAGTGGAGTTGGTCTCACACAAGAAACATTGTGCCTTTCGTGTTGAGTAACAGCCTCATCCACATGCTGTGCTGTGTCCCTATAGCTAACATGTACTTGGTGCTGGAGCTGATGCCAGAGCCTTGCATTTCAAGGCTAGCTGAAAATTGCCTTGGCGATGGAAGTATCTCTGAATATGGAGTTCGTTGCATTTCAATGGAGCAGTTGCAGCTTTGCTTTGTGTGGAATTCTCATAAAGCTCAATTTCAACACAGTGCGTTTTATGGCAAATATGCTCAGTGTTACGAAACAGGGTTTTCGTGCGAAACGGGTCTAATGGTGATGGTGTGTGAGGTTAGTGACCTGAGTGGAGTTGGTCTCAAGCAAGAAACTCTCTGCCCATTGATGTTGAGTAAAGGCCTCATCCACATGCTGTTTAGTCCGTATAGCGAACATGTATTTAAAGCCGAAGTTGATGTAAGAGCCTTCCATTTCAAAGCTATCTGAAAATTGCCTTGGTGATGAAGTGTTCTCTGAACGTGGAGTTGGTTGCACTTCAATGGAGCAGTTACAGCTTTGCTTTGTGGTGTATACGCAATAAACCGGTTTTCACTGCAATGCGTTCTATGACCATTACACACACTGTCACGAAACTGGTTTTTCGTGCGAAACGGGTCTAATGGTGATGGTGTGTGAGGTTAGTGACCTGAGTGGAGTTGGTCACACACAAGAAACATTGTGCCCTTTTGTGTTGAATAAAGCCTCATCCACATGCTGTGATGTGTCCGTATAGCTACCATGTATTTAAAGCTGAAGTTGAAGGAAGAGACCTGCATTTCAAGGCTAGCTGAAAATTGCCTTGGCGATGGAAGTATCTCTGAACGTGGAGTTCGTTGCATTTCAATGGAGCAGTTGCAGCTTTGCTTTGTCTGGAATTCTCATAAAGCTCAATTTCAACACAGTGCGTTTTATGGCAAATATGCTCAGTGTTACGAAATAGGGTTTTCGTGCGAAACGGGTCTAATGGTGATGGTGTGTGAGGTTAGAGACCTGAGTGGAGTTGGTCTCACACAAGAAACTCTCTGCCCATTGATGTTGAGTAAAAGCCTCATCCACATGCTGTTTAGTCCGTATAGCGAACATGTATTTAAAGCTGAAGTTGATGTAAGAGCCTTCCATTTCAAAGCTAACTGAAAATTGCCTTGGTGATGAAGTGTTCTCTGAACGTGGAGTTGGTTGCACTTCAATGGAGCAGTTACAGCTTTGCTTTGTGGTGTATACGCAATAAACCAGTTTTCACTGCAATGCGTTGTATGACCATTACACATACTGTGACGAAACTGTTTTTTCGTGCGAAACGGGTCTAATGGTGATGGTGTGTGAGGTTAGTGTCGTGAGTGGAGTTGGTCACACACAAGAAACATTGTGCCCTTTTGTGTTGAATAAAGCCTCATCCACATGCTGTGTTGTGTCCGTATAGCTAGCATGCATTTAAAGCTGAAGTTGATGGAAGAGACCTGCATTTCAAGGCTAGCTGAAAATTGCCTTGGCGATGAAGGTATCTCTGAACGTGGAGTTCATTGTATTTCAATGGAGTAGTTACAGCTTTGCTTTGTCTGGAATTCTCATAAAGCTCAATTTCAACACAGTGCGTTTTATGACAAATATGCACAGTGTGACCAAAAGGGTTTTCGTGCGAAACGGGTCTAATGGTGTAAGTGTGTGAGGTTAGCGACTTGAGTGGAGTTGGTCTCACACAAGAAACATTGTGCCTTTCGTGTTAACAGCCTCATCCACATGCTGTGCTGTGTCCCTATAGCTAACATGTACTTGGTGCTGTAGCTGATGCCAGAGCCTTGCATTTCAAGGCTAGCTGAAAATTGCCTTGGCGATGGAAGTATCTCTGAACATGGAGTTCGTTGCATTTCAATGGAGCAGTTGCAGCTTTGCTTTGTGTGGAATTCTCATAAAGCTCAATTTCAACACAGTGCGTTTTATGGCAAATATGCTCAGTGTTACGAAATAGGGTTTTCGTGCGAAACGGGTCTAATGGTGATGGTGTGTGAGGTTAGTGACCTGAGTGGAGTTGGTCTCACACAAGAAACATTGTGCCCATTGATGTTGAGTAAAAGCCTCATCCACATGCTGTGTTGTGTCCGTATAGCTACCATGTATTTAAAGCTGAAGTTGATGGAAGAGACCTGCATTTCAAGGCTAGCTGAAAATTGCCTTGGCGATGAAGGTATCTCTGAACGTGGAGTTCGTTGCATTTCAATGGAGCAGTTACAGCTTTGCTTTTTGTGGAATTCTCACAAAGCTCAATTTCAACACAGTGTGTTTTATGACAAATGTGCACAGTGTGACCAAAAGGGTTTTCGTGCGAAACGTGTCTAATGGTGATGGTGTGTGAGGTTAGTGACTTGAGTGGAGTTGGTCTCACACAAGAAACATTGTGCCCTTTCGTGTTGAAGAAAAGCTACACCCACATGCTGTGCTGTGTCCCTATAGCTTGCATGTACTTAGTACTGGAGCTGATGCCAGAGCCTTGCATTTCAAGGCTAGCTGAAAATTGCCTTGGCGATGAAGGTATCTCTGAACGTGGAGTTCATTGCATTTCAATGGAGCAGTTACAGCTTTGCTTTTTGTGGAATTCTCATAAAGCTCAATTTCAACACAGTGTGGTTTATGCCAAATACGCACAGTGTGAACACACAAAGTTTTCGTGCGAAACGGGTCTAATGGTGATGGTGTGTGAGGTTAGTGACTTGAGTGGAGTTGGTCTCACACAAGAAACATTGTGCCCTTTCGTGTTGAAGAAAAGCTACATCCACATGCTGTGCTGTGTCCCTATAGCTTGCATGCACTTAGTGCTGGAGCTGATGCCATTGCCTTGCATTTCAAGGCTAGCTGAAAATTGCCTTGGCGATGAAGGTATCTCTGAACGTGGAGTTCATTGCATTTCAATGGAGCAGTTACTGCTTTGCTTTGTCTGGAATTCTCATAAAGCTCAATTTCAAAACAGTGCGTTTTATCACAAATATGCACAGTGTGACCAAAAGGGTTTTCGTGCGAAACGGGTGTAATGGTGATGGTGTGTGAGGTTAGTGTCGTGAGTGGAGTTGGTCACACACAAGAAACATTGTGCCCTTTTGTGTTGAATAAAGCCTCATCCACATGCTGTGATGTGTCCGTATAGCTACCATGTATTTAAAGCTGAAGTTGAAGGAAGAGACCTGCATTTCAAGGCTAGCTGAAAATTGCCTTGGCGATGGAAGTATCTCTGAACGTGGAGTTCGTTGCATTTCAATGGAGCAGTTGCAGCTTTGCTTTGTCTGGAATTCTCATAAAGCTCAATTTCAACACAGTGCGTTTTATGGCAAATATGCTCAGTGTTACGAAATAGGGTTTTCGTGCGAAACGGGTCTAATGGTGATGGTGTGTGAGGTTAGAGACCTGAGTGGAGTTGGTCTCACACAAGAAACTCTCTGCCCATTGATGTTGAGTAAAAGCCTCTTCCACATGCTGTTTAGTCCGTATAGCGAACATGTATTTAAAGCTGAAGTTGATGTAAGAGCCTTCCATTTCAAAGCTAACTGAAAATTGCCTTGGTGATGAAGTGTTCTCTGAACGTGGAGTTGGTTGCACTTCAATGGAGCAGTTACACCTTTGCTTTGTGGTGTATACGCAATAAACCAGTTTTCACTGCAATGCGTTCTATGACCATTACACACACTGTCACGAAACTGGTTTTTCGTGCGAAACGGGTCTAATGGTGATGGTGTGTGAGGTTAGTGTCGTGAGTGGAGTTGGTCACACACAAGAAACATTGTGCCCTTTTGTGTTGAATAAAGCCTCATCCACATGCTGTGTTGTGTCCGTATAGCTAGCATGCATTTAAAGCTGAAGTTGATGGAAGAGACCTGCATTTCAAGGCTAGCTGAAAATTGCCTTGGCGATGAAGGTATCTCTGAACGTGGAGTTCATTGTATTTCAATGGAGTAGTTACAGCTTTGCTTTGTCTGGAATTCTCATAAAGCTCAATTTCAACACAGTGCGTTTTATGACAAATATGCACAGTGTGACCAAAAGGGTTTTCGTGCGAAACGGGTCTAATGGTGTAAGTGTGTGAGGTTAGCGACTTGAGTGGAGTTGGTCTCACACAAGAAACATTGTGCCTTTCGTGTTAACAGCCTCATCCACATGCTGTGCTGTGTCCCTATAGCTAACATGTACTTGGTGCTGTAGCTGATGCCAGAGCCTTGCATTTCAAGGCTAGCTGAAAATTGCCTTGGCGATGGAAGTATCTCTGAACATGGAGTTCGTTGCATTTCAATGGAGCAGTTGCAGCTTTGCTTTGTGTGGAATTCTCATAAAGCTCAATTTCAACACAGTGCGTTTTATGGCAAATATGCTCAGTGTTACGAAATAGGGTTTTCGTGCGAAACGGGTCTAATGGTGATGGTGTGTGAGGTTAGTGACCTGAGTGGAGTTGGTCTCACACAAGAAACTCTCTGCCCATTGATGTTGAGTAAAAGCCTCATCCACATGCTGTGTTGTGTCCGTATAGCTACCATGTATTTAAAGCTGAAGTTGATGGAAGAGACCTGCATTTCAAGGCTAGCTGAAAATTGCCTTGGCGATGAAGGTATCTCTGAACGTGGAGTTCGTTGCATTTCAATGGAGCAGTTACAGCTTTGCTTTTTGTGGAATTCTCACAAAGCTCAATTTCAACACAGTTTGGTTTATGCCAAATACGCACAGTGTGAACACACAAAGTTTTCGTGCGAAACGGGTCTAATGGTGATGGTGTGTGAGGTTAGTGACTTGAGTGGAGTTGGTCTCACACAAGAAACATTGTGCCCTTTCGTGTTGAAGAAAAGCTACATCCACATGCTGTGCTGTGTCCCTATAGCTTGCATGCACTTAGTGCTGGAGCTGATGCCATTGCCTTGCATTTCAAGGCTAGCTGAAAATTGCCTTGGCGATGAAGGTATCTCTGAACATGGAGTTCGTTGCATTTCAATGGAGCAGTTGCAGCTTTGCTTTGTGTGGAATTCTCATAAAGCTCAATTTCAACACAGTGCGTTTTATGGCAAATATGGTCAGAGTTACAAAACAGGGTTTTCGTGCGAAACGGGTCTAATGGTGATGGTGTGTGAGGTTAGTGACCTGAGTGGAGTTGGTCTCACACAAGAAACTCTCTGCCCATGGATGTTGAGTAAAGGCCTCATCCACATGCTGTTTAGTCCGTGTAGCGAACATGTATTTAAAGCCGAAGTTGATGTAAGAGCCTTCCATTTCAAAGCTATCTGAAAATTGCCTTGGTGATGAAGTGTTCTCTGAACGTGGAGTTGGTTGCACTTCAATGGAGCAGTTACAGCTTTGCTTTGTGGTGTATACGCAATAAACCGGTTTTCACTGCAATGCGTTCTGTGACCATTACACACACTGTGACGAAACTGTTTTTTCGTGCGAAACGGGTGTAATGGTGATGGTGTGTGAGGTTAGTGACCTGAGTGGAGTTGGTCTCACACAAGAAACTCTCTGCCCATTGATGTTGAGTAAAAGCCTCATCCACATGCTGTGTTGTGTCCCTATAGCTACCATGTATTTAAAGCTGAAGTTGAAGGAAGAGACCTGCATTTCAAGGCTAGCTGAAAATTGCCTTGGCGATGGAAGTATCTCTGAACGTGGAGTTCGTTGCATTTCAATGGAGCAGTTACAGCTTTGCTTTGTCTGGAATTCTCATAAAGCTCAATTTCAACACAGTGCGTTTTATGGCAAATATGCTCAGTGTGACCAAACAGGGTTTTCGTGCGAAACGGTTCTAATGGTGTAGGTGTGTGAGATTAGTGACCTGAGTGGAGTTGGTCTCACACAAGAAACTCTCTGCCCATTGATGTTGAGTAAAAGCCTCATCCACATGCTGTGTTGTGTCCATATAGCTTGCATGTACTTGGTGCTGGAGCTGATGCCAGAGCCTTGCATTTCAAGGCTAGCTGAAAATTGCCTTGGCGATGAAGGTATCTCTGAACGTGGAGTTCATTGCATTTCAATGGAGCAGTTACTGCTTTGCTTTGTCTGGAATCGTATAAAGCTCGATTTTCACACAGTGCGTTTTAAGGCAAATACGCACATAGTAACAAAGCAGGGTTTTCGTGCGAAACGGGTCTAATGGTGTAAGTGTGTGAGGTTAGCGACTTGAGTGGAGTTGGTCTCACACAAGAAACATTGTGCCCTTTCGTGTTGAAGAAAAGCTACATCCACATGCTGTGCTGTGTCCCTATAGCTTGCATGTACTTAGTGCTGGAGCTGATGCCAGAGCCTTGCATTTCAAGGCTAGCTGAAAATTGCCTTGGCGATGAAGGTATCTCTGAACGTGGAGTTCATTGCATTTCAATGGAGCAGTTACTGCTTTGCTTTGTCTGGAATTCTCATAAAGCTCAATTTCAAAACAGTGCGTTTTATGACAAATATGCACAGTGTGACCAAAAGGGTTTTCGTGCGAAACGGGTCTAATGGTGTAAGTGTGTGAGGGTAGCGACTTGAGTGGAGTTGGTCTCACACAAGAAACATTGTGCCCTTTCGTGTTGAGTAACAGCCTCATCCACATGCTGTGCTGTGTCCCTATAGCTAACATGTACTTGGTACTGGAGCTGATGCCAGAGCCTTGCATTTCAAGTCTAGCTGAAAATTGCCTTGGCGATGAAGGTATCTCTGAACATGGAGTTCGTTGCATTTCAATGGAGCAGTTGCAGCTTTGCTTTGTGTGGAATTCTCATAAAGCTCAATTTCAACACAGTGCGTTTTATGGCAAATATGGTCAGAGTTACAAAACAGGGTTTTCGTGCGAAACGGGTCTAATGGTGATGGTGTGTGAGGTTAGTGACCTGAGTGGAGTTGGTCTCACACAAGAAACTCTCTGCCCATGGATGTTGAGTAAAAGCCTCATCCACATGCTGTTTAGTCCGTGTAGCGAACATGTATTTAAAGCCGAAGTTGATGTAAGAGCCTTCCATTTCAAAGCTATCTGAAAATTGCCTTGGTGATGAAGTGTTCTCTGAACGTGGAGTTGGTTGCACTTCAATGGAGCAGTTACAGCTTTGCTTTGTGGTGTATACGCAATAAACCGGTTTTCACTGCAATGCGTTCTGTGACCATTACACACACTGTGACGAAACAGTTTTTTTGTGCGAAACGGGTGTAATGGTGATGGTGTGTGAGGTTAGTGACCTGAGTGGAGTTGGTCACACACAAGAAACTCTCTGCCCATTGATGTTGAGTAAAAGCCTCATCCACATGCTGTGTTGTGTCCGTATAGCTACCATGTATTTAAAGCTGAAGTTGAAGGAAGAGACCTGCATTTCAAGGCTAGCTGAAAATTGCCTTGGCGATGGAAGTATCTCTGAACGTGGAGTTCGTTGCATTTCAATGGAGCAGTTACAGCTTTGCTTTGTCTGGAATTCTCATAAAGCTCAATTTTCAACACAGTGTGTTTTATGACAAATATGCCCAGTGTGACCAAAAGGGTTTTCGTGCGAAACGTGTCTAATGGTGTAAGTGTGTGAGGTTAGTGACTTGAGTGGAGTTGGTCTCACACAAGAAACATTGTGCCCTTTCGTCTTGAGTAAAAGCCTCATCCACATGCTGTGTTGTGTCCATATAGCTTGCATGTACTTGGTGCTGGAGCTGATGCCAGAGCCTTGCATTTCAAGGCTAGCTGAAAATTGCCTTGGCGATGAAGGTATCTCTGAACGTGGAGTTCGTTGCATTTCAATGGAGCAGTTACTGCTTTGCTTTGTCTGGAATCGTATAAAGCTCGATTTTCACACAGTGCGTTTTAAGGCAAATACGCACATAGTTACAAAGCAGGGTTTTCGTGCGAAACAGGTCTAATGGTGTAAGTGTGTGAGGTTAGCGACTTGAGTGGAGTTGGTCTCACACAAGAAACATTGTGCCTTTCGTGTTGAGTAACAGCCTCATCCACATGCTGTGCTGTGTCCCTATAGCTAACATGTACTTGGTGCTGGAGCTGATGCCAGAGCCTTGCATTTCAAGGCTAGCTGAAAATTGCCTTGGCGATGGTGTGTGAGGTTAGTGACCTGAGTGGAGTTGGTCTCACGCAAGAAACTCTCTGCCCATTGATGTTGAGTAAAGGCCTCATCCACATGCTGTTTAGTCCGTATAGCGAACATGTATTTAAAGCCGAAGTTGATGTAAGAGCCTTCCATTTCAAAGCTATCTGAAAATTGCCTTGGTGATGAAGTGTTCTCTGAACGTGGAGTTGGTTGCACTTCAATGGAGCAGTTACAGCTTTGCTTTGTGGTGTATACGCAATAAACCGGTTTTCACTGCAATGCGTTCTGTGACCATTACACACACTGTGACGAAACAGTTTTTTCGTGCGAAACGGGTGTAATGGTGATGGTGTGTGAGGTTAGTGACCTGAGTGGAGTTGGTCTCACACAAGAAACTCTCTGCCCATTGATGTTGAGTAAAAGCCTCATCCACATGCTGTGTTGTGTCCGTATAGCTACCATGTATTTAAAGCTGAAGTTGAAGGAAGAGACCTGCATTTCAAGGCTAGCTGAAAATTGCCTTGGCGATGGAAGTATCTCTGAACGTGGAGTTCGTTGCATTTCAATGGAGCAGTTACAGCTTTGCTTTGTCTGGAATTCTCATAAAGCTCAATTTCAACACAGTGCGTTTTATGGCAAATATGCACAGTGTGACGAAACAGGGTTTTCGTGCGAAACGGTTCTAATGGTGTAGGTGTGTGAGATTAGTGACCTGAGTGGAGTTGGTCTCACACAAGAAACTCTCTGCCCATTGATGTTGAGTAAAAGCCTCATCCACATGCTGTGTTGTGTCCATATAGCTTGCATGTACTTGGTGCTGGAGCTGATGCCAGAGCCTTGCATTTCAAGGCTAGCTGAAAATTGCCTTGGCGATGAAGGTATCTCTGAACGTGGAGTTCATTGCATTTCAATGGAGCAGTTACTGCTTTGCTTTGTCTGGAATCGTATAAAGCTCGATTTTCACACAGTGCGTTTTAAGGCAAATACGCACATAGTAACAAAGCAGGGTTTTCGTGCGAAACGGGTCTAATGGTGTAAGTGTGTGAGGTTAGCGACTTGAGTGGAGTTGGTCTCACACAAGAAACATTGTGCCCTTTCGTGTTGAAGAAAAGCTACATCCACATGCTGTGCTGTGTCCCTATAGCTTGCATGTACTTAGTGCTGGAGCTGATGCCATTGCCTTGCATTTCAAGGCTAGCTGAAAATTGCCTTGGCGATGAAGGTATCTCTGAACGTGGAGTTCATTGCATTTCAATGGAGCAGTTACTGCTTTGCTTTGTCTGGAATTCTCATAAAGCTCAATTTCAAAACAGTGCGTTTTATGACAAATATGCACAGTGTGACCAAAAGGGTTTTCGTGCGAAACGGGTCTAATGGTGTAAGTGTGTGAGGTTAGCGACTTGAGTGGAGTTGGTCTCACACAAGAAACATTGTGCCCTTTCATGTTGAGTAACAGCCTCATCCACATGCTGTGCTGTGTCCCTATAGCTAACATGTACTTGGTGCTGGAGCTGATGCCAGAGTCTTGCATTTCAAGGCTAGCTGAAAATTGCCTTGGCGATGGAAGTATCTCTGAATATGGAGTTCGTTGCATTTCAATGGAGCAGTTACTGCTTTGCTTTGTCTGGAATTCTCATAAAGCTCAATTTCAACACAGTGCGTTTTATGGCAAATATGCTCAGTGTGACCAAACAGGGTTTTCGTGCGAAACGGTTCTAATGGTGTAGGTGTGTGAGATTAGTGACCTGAGTGGAGTTGGTCTCACACAAGAAACTCTCTGCCCATTGATGTTGAGTAAAAGCCTCATCCACATGCTGTGTTGTGTCCTTAAGCTTGCATGTACTTGGTGCTGGAGCTGATGCCAGAGCCTTGCATTTCAAGGCTAGCTGAAAATTGCCTTGGCGATGAAGGTATCTCTGAACGTGGAGTTCATTGCATTTCAATGGAGCAGTTACTGCTTTGCTTTGTCTGGAATCGTATAAAGCTCGATTTTCACACAGTGCGTTTTAAGGCAAATACGCACATAGTAACAAAGCAGGGTTTTCGTGCGAAACGGGTCTAATGGTGTAAGTGTGTGAGGTTAGCGACTTGAGTGGAGTTGGTCTCACACAAGAAACATTGTGCCCTTTCGTGTTGAAGAAAAGCTACATCCACATGCTGTGCTGTGTCCCTATAGCTTGCATGTACTTAGTGCTGGAGCTGATGCCATTGCCTTGCATTTCAAGGCTAGCTGAAAATTGCCTTGGCGATGAAGGTATCTCTGAACGTGGAGTTCATTGCATTTCAATGGAGCAGTTACTGCTTTGCTTTGTCTGGAATTCTCATAAAGCTCAATTTCAAAACAGTGCGTTTTATGACAAATATGCACAGTGTGACCAAAGGGTTTTCGTGCGAAACGGGTCTAATGGTGTAAGTGTGTGAGGTTAGCGACTTGAGTGGAGTTGGTCTCACACAAGAAACATTGTGCCCTTTCGTGTTGAGTAACAGCCTCATCCACATGCTGTGCTGTGTCCCTATAGCTTGCATGTACTTAGTGCTGGAGCTGATGCCATTGCCTTGCATTTCAAGGCTAGCTGAAAATTGCCTTGGCGATGAAGGTATCTCTGAACGTGGAGTTCATTGCATTTCAATGGAGCAGTTGCAGCTTTGCTTTGTGTGGAATTCTCATAAAGCTCAATTTCAACACAGTGCGTTTTATGGCAAATATGCTCAGTGTGACCAAACAGGGTTTTCGTGCGAAACGGGTCTAATGGTGATGGTGTGTGAGGTTAGTGACCTGAGTGGAGTTGGTCTCACACAATAAACTCTCTGCCCATGGATGTTGAGTAAAAGCCTCATCCACATGCTGTTTAGTCCGTGTAGCGAACATGTATTTAAAGCCGAAGTTGATGTAAGAGCCTTCCATTTCAAAGCTATCTGAAAATTGCCTTGGTGATGAAGTGTTCTCTGAACGTGGAGTTGGTTGCACTTCAATGGAGCAGTTACAGCTTTGCTTTGTGGTGTATACGCAATAAACCGGTTTTCACTGCAATGCGTTCTGTGACCATTACACACACTGTGACGAAACAGTTTTTTTGTGCGAAACGGGTGTAATGGTGATGGTGTGTGAGGTTAGTGACCTGAGTGGAGTTGGTCTCACACAAGAAACTCTCTGCCCATTGATGTTGAGTAAAAGCCTCATCCACATGCTGTGTTGTGTCCGTATAGCTACCATGTATTTAAAGCTGAAGTTGAAGGAAGAGACCTGCATTTCAAGGCTAGCTGAAAATTGCCTTGGCGATGGAAGTATCTCTGAACGTGGAGTTCGTTGCATTTCAATGGAGCAGTTACAGCTTTGCTTTGTCTGGAATTCTCATAAAGCTCAATTTTCAACACAGTGTGTTTTATGACAAATATGCACAGTGTGACCAAAAGGGTTTTCGTGCGAAACGGGTCTAATGGTGTAAGTGTGTGAGGTTAGTGACTTGAGTGGAGTTGGTCTCACACAAGAAACATTGTGCCCTTTCGTCTTGAGTAAAAGCCTCATCCACATGCTGTGTTGTGTCCATATAGCTTGCATGTACTTGGTGCTGGAGCTGATGCCAGAGCCTTGCATTTCAAGGCTAGCTGAAAATTGCCTTGGCGATGAAGGTATCTCTGAACGTGGAGTTCGTTGCATTTCAATGGAGCAGTTACTGCTTTGCTTTGTCTGGAATCGTATAAAGCTCGATTTTCACACAGTGCGTTTTAAGGCAAATACGCACATAGTTACAAAGCAGGGTTTTCGTGCGAAACAGGTCTAATGGTGTAAGTGTGTGAGGTTAGCGACTTGAGTGGAGTTGGTCTCACACAAGAAACATTGTGCCTTTCGTGTTGAGTAACAGCCTCATCCACATGCTGTGCTGTGTCCCTATAGCTAACATGTACTTGGTGCTGGAGCTGATGCCAGAGCCTTGCATTTCAAGGCTAGCTGAAAATTGCCTTGGCGATGGTGTGTGAGGTTAGTGACCTGAGTGGAGTTGGTCTCACGCAAGAAACTCTCTGCCCATTGATGTTGAGTAAAGGCCTCATCCACATGCTGTTTAGTCCGTATAGCGAACATGTATTTAAAGCCGAAGTTGATGTAAGAGCCTTCCATTTCAAAGCTATCTGAAAATTGCCTTGGTGATGAAGTGTTCTCTGAACGTGGAGTTGGTTGCACTTCAATGGAGCAGTTACAGCTTTGCTTTGTGGTGTATACGCAATAAACCGGTTTTCACTGCAATGCGGTCTGTGACCATTACACACACTGTGACGAAACAGTTTTTTCGTGCGAAACGGGTGTAATGGTGATGGTGTGTGAGGTTAGTGACCTGAGTGGAGTTGGTCTCACACAAGAAACTCTCTGCCCATTGATGTTGAGTAAAAGCCTCATCCACATGCTGTGTTGTGTCCGTATAGCTACCATGTATTTAAAGCTGAAGTTGAAGGAAGAGACCTGCATTTCAAGGCTAGCTGAAAATTGCCTTGGCGATGGAAGTATCTCTGAACGTGGAGTTCGTTGCATTTCAATGGAGCAGTTACAGCTTTGCTTTGTCTGGAATTCTCATAAAGCTCAATTTCAACACAGTGCGTTTTATGGCAAATATGCACAGTGTGACGAAACAGGGTTTTCGTGCGAAACGGTTCTAATGGTGTAGGTGTGTGAGATTAGTGACCTGAGTGGAGTTGGTCTCACACAAGAAACTCTCTGCCCATTGATGTTGAGTAAAAGCCTCATCCACATGCTGTGTTGTGTCCATATAGCTTGCATGTACTTGGTGCTGGAGCTGATGCCAGAGCCTTGCATTTCAAGGCTAGCTGAAAATTGCCTTGGCGATGAAGGTATCTCTGAACGTGGAGTTCATTGCATTTCAATGGAGCAGTTACTGCTTTGCTTTGTCTGGAATCGTATAAAGCTCGATTTTCACACAGTGCGTTTTAAGGCAAATACGCACATAGTAACAAAGCAGGGTTTTCGTGCGAAACGGGTCTAATGGTGTAAGTGTGTGAGGTTAGCGACTTGAGTGGAGTTGGTCTCACACAAGAAACATTGTGCCCTTTCGTGTTGAAGAAAAGCTACATCCACATGCTGTGCTGTGTCCCTATAGCTTGCATGTACTTAGTGCTGGAGCTGATGCCATTGCCTTGCATTTCAAGGCTAGCTGAAAATTGCCTTGGCGATGAAGGTATCTCTGAACGTGGAGTTCATTGCATTTCAATGGAGCAGTTACTGCTTTGCTTTGTCTGGAATTCTCATAAAGCTCAATTTCAAAACAGTGCGTTTTATGACAAATATGCACAGTGTGACCAAAAGGGTTTTCGTGCGAAACGGGTCTAATGGTGTAAGTGTGTGAGGTTAGCGACTTGAGTGGAGTTGGTCTCACACAAGAAACATTGTGCCCTTTCATGTTGAGTAACAGCCTCATCCACATGCTGTGCTGTGTCCCTATAGCTAACATGTACTTGGTGCTGGAGCTGATGCCAGAGTCTTGCATTTCAAGGCTAGCTGAAAATTGCCTTGGCGATGGAAGTATCTCTGAATATGGAGTTCGTTGCATTTCAATGGAGCAGTTACTGCTTTGCTTTGTCTGGAATTCTCATAAAGCTCAATTTCAACACAGTGCGTTTTATGGCAAATATGCTCAGTGTGACGAAACAGGGTTTTCGTGCGAAACGGTTCTAATGGTGTAGGTGTGTGAGATTAGTGACCTGAGTGGAGTTGGTCTCACACAAGAAACTCTCTGCCCATTGATGTTGAGTAAAAGCCTCATCCACATGCTGTGTTGTGTCCATATAGCTTGCATGTACTTGGTGCTGGAGCTGATGCCAGAGCCTTGCATTTCAAGGCTAGCTGAAAATTGCCTTGGCGATGGAAGTATCTCTGAACGTGGAGTTCATTGCATTTCAATGGAGCAGTTACTGCTTTGCTTTGTCTGGAATCGTATAAAGCTCGATTTTCACACAGTGCGTTTTAAGGCAAATACGCACATAGTAACAAAGCAGGGTTTTCGTGCGAAACGGGTCTAATGGTGTAAGTGTGTGAGGTTAGCGACTTGAGTGGAGTTGGTCTCACACAAGAAACATTGTGCCCTTTCGTGTTGAAGAAAAGCTACATCCACATGCTGTGCTGTGTCCCTATAGCTTGCATGTACTTAGTGCTGGAGCTGATGCCATTGCCTTGCATTTCAAGGCTAGCTGAAAATTGCCTTGGCGATGAAGGTATCTCTGAACGTGGAGTTCATTGCATTTCAATGGAGCAGTTACTGCTTTGCTTTGTCTGGAATTCTCATAAAGCTCAATTTCAAAACAGTGCGTTTTATGACAAATATGCACAGTGTGACCAAAAGGGTTTTCGTGCGAAACGGGTCTAATGGTGTAAGTGTGTGAGGTTAGCGACTTGAGTGGAGTTGGTCTCACACAAGAAACATTGTGCCCTTTCGTGTTGAGTAACAGCCTCATCCACATGCTGTGCTGTGTCCCTATAGCTAACATGTACTTGGTACTGGAGCTGATGCCAGAGCCTTGCATTTCAAGTCTAGCTGAAAATTGCCTTGGCGATGAAGGTATCTCTGAACATGGAGTTCGTTGCATTTCAATGGAGCAGTTGCAGCTTTGCTTTGTGTGGAATTCTCATAAAGCTCAATTTCAACACAGTGCGTTTTATGGCAAATATGCTCAGAGTTACAAAACAGGGTTTTCGTGCGAAACGGGTCTAATGGTGATGGTGTGTGAGGTTAGTGACCTGAGTGGAGTTGGTCTCACACAAGAAACTCTCTGCCCATGGATGTTGAGTAAAAGCCTCATCCACATGCTGTTTAGTCCGTGTAGCGAACATGTATTTAAAGCCGAAGTTGATGTAAGAGCCTTCCATTTCAAAGCTATCTGAAAATTGCCTTGGTGATGAAGTGTTCTCTGAACGTGGAGTTGGTTGCACTTCAATGGAGCAGTTACAGCTTTGCTTTGTGGTGTATACGCAATAAACCGGTTTTCACTGCAATGCGTTCTGTGACCATTACACACACTGTGACGAAACAGTTTTTTTGTGCGAAACGGGTGTAATGGTGATGGTGTGTGAGGTTAGTGACCTGAGTGGAGTTGGTCTCACACAAGAAACTCTCTGCCCATTGATGTTGAGTAAAAGCCTCATCCACATGCTGTGTTGTGTCCGTATAGCTACCATGTATTTAAAGCTGAAGTTGAAGGAAGAGACCTGCATTTCAAGGCTAGCTGAAAATTGCCTTGGCGATGGAAGTATCTCTGAACGTGGAGTTCGTTGCATTTCAATGGAGCAGTTACAGCTTTGCTTTGTCTGGAATTCTCATAAAGCTCAATTTTCAACACAGTGTGTTTTATGACAAATATGCACAGTGTGACCAAAAGGGTTTTCGTGCGAAACGGGTCTAATGGTGTAAGTGTGTGAGGTTAGTGACTTGAGTGGAGTTGGTCTCACACAAGAAACATTGTGCCCTTTCGTCTTGAGTAAAAGCCTCATCCACATGCTGTGTTGTGTCCATATAGCTTGCATGTACTTGGTGCTGGAGCTGATGCCAGAGCCTTGCATTTCAAGGCTAGCTGAAAATTGCCTTGGCGATGAAGGTATCTCTGAACGTGGAGTTCGTTGCATTTCAATGGAGCAGTTACTGCTTTGCTTTGTCTGGAATCGTATAAAGCTCGATTTTCACACAGTGCGTTTTAAGGCAAATACGCACATAGTTACAAAGCAGGGTTTTCGTGCGAAACAGGTCTAATGGTGTAAGTGTGTGAGGTTAGCGACTTGAGTGGAGTTGGTCTCACACAAGAAACATTGTGCCTTTCGTGTTGAGTAACAGCCTCATCCACATGCTGTGCTGTGTCCCTATAGCTAACATGTACTTGGTGCTGGAGCTGATGCCAGAGCCTTGCATTTCAAGGCTAGCTGAAAATTGCCTTGGCGATGGTGTGTGAGGTTAGTGACCTGAGTGGAGTTGGTCTCACGCAAGAAACTCTCTGCCCATTGATGTTGAGTAAAGGCCTCATCCACATGCTGTTTAGTCCGTATAGCGAACATGTATTTAAAGCCGAAGTTGATGTAAGAGCCTTCCATTTCAAAGCTATCTGAAAATTGCCTGGGTGATGAAGTGTTCTCTGAACGTGGAGTTGGTTGCACTTCAATGGAGCAGTTACAGCTTTGCTTTGTGGTGTATACGCAATAAACCGGTTTTCACTGCAATGCGGTCTGTGACCATTACACACACTGTGACGAAACAGTTTTTTCGTGCGAAACGGGTGTAATGGTGATGGTGTGTGAGGTTAGTGACCTGAGTGGAGTTGGTCTCACACAAGAAACTCTCTGCCCATTGATGTTGAGTAAAAGCCTCATCCACATGCTGTGTTGTGTCCGTATAGCTACCATGTATTTAAAGCTGAAGTTGAAGGAAGAGACCTGCATTTCAAGGCTAGCTGAAAATTGCCTTGGCGATGGAAGTATCTCTGAACGTGGAGTTCGTTGCATTTCAATGGAGCAGTTACAGCTTTGCTTTGTCTGGAATTCTCATAAAGCTCAATTTCAACACAGTGCGTTTTATGGCAAATATGCACAGTGTGACGAAACAGGGTTTTCGTGCGAAACGGTTCTAATGGTGTAGGTGTGTGAGATTAGTGACCTGAGTGGAGTTGGTCTCACACAAGAAACTCTCTGCCCATTGATGTTGAGTAAAAGCCTCATCCACATGCTGTGTTGTGTCCATATAGCTTGCATGTACTTGGTGCTGGAGCTGATGCCAGAGCCTTGCATTTCAAGGCTAGCTGAAAATTGCCTTGGCGATGAAGGTATCTCTGAACGTGGAGTTCATTGCATTTCAATGGAGCAGTTACTGCTTTGCTTTGTCTGGAATCGTATAAAGCTCGATTTTCACACAGTGCGTTTTAAGGCAAATACGCACATAGTAACAAAGCAGGGTTTTCGTGCGAAACGGGTCTAATGGTGTAAGTGTGTGAGGTTAGCGACTTGAGTGGAGTTGGTCTCACACAAGAAACATTGTGCCCTTTCGTGTTGAAGAAAAGCTACATCCACATGCTGTGCTGTGTCCCTATAGCTTGCATGTACTTAGTGCTGGAGCTGATGCCATTGCCTTGCATTTCAAGGCTAGCTGAAAATTGCCTTGGCGATGAAGGTATCTCTGAACGTGGAGTTCATTGCATTTCAATGGAGCAGTTACTGCTTTGCTTTGTCTGGAATTCTCATAAAGCTCAATTTCAAAACAGTGCGTTTTATGACAAATATGCACAGTGTGACCAAAAGGGTTTTCGTGCGAAACGGGTCTAATGGTGTAAGTGTGTGAGGTTAGCGACTTGAGTGGAGTTGGTCTCACACAAGAAACATTGTGCCCTTTCATGTTGAGTAACAGCCTCATCCACATGCTGTGCTGTGTCCCTATAGCTAACATGTACTTGGTGCTGGAGCTGATGCCAGAGTCTTGCATTTCAAGGCTAGCTGAAAATTGCCTTGGCGATGGAAGTATCTCTGAATATGGAGTTCGTTGCATTTCAATGGAGCAGTTACTGCTTTGCTTTGTCTGGAATTCTCATAAAGCTCAATTTCAACACAGTGCGTTTTATGGCAAATATGCTCAGTGTGACGAAACAGGGTTTTCGTGCGAAACGGTTCTAATGGTGTAGGTGTGTGAGATTAGTGACCTGAGTGGAGTTGGTCTCACACAAGAAACTCTCTGCCCATTGATGTTGAGTAAAAGCCTCATCCACATGCTGTGTTGTGTCCATATAGCTTGCATGTACTTGGTGCTGGAGCTGATGCCAGAGCCTTGCATTTCAAGGCTAGCTGAAAATTGCCTTGGCGATGGAAGTATCTCTGAACGTGGAGTTCATTGCATTTCAATGGAGCAGTTACTGCTTTGCTTTGTCTGGAATCGTATAAAGCTCGATTTTCACACAGTGCGTTTTAAGGCAAATACGCACATAGTAACAAAGCAGGGTTTTCGTGCGAAACGGGTCTAATGGTGTAAGTGTGTGAGGTTAGCGACTTGAGTGGAGTTGGTCTCACACAAGAAACATTGTGCCCTTTCGTGTTGAAGAAAAGCTACATCCACATGCTGTGCTGTGTCCCTATAGCTTGCATGTACTTAGTGCTGGAGCTGATGCCATTGCCTTGCATTTCAAGGCTAGCTGAAAATTGCCTTGGCGATGAAGGTATCTCTGAACGTGGAGTTCATTGCATTTCAATGGAGCAGTTACTGCTTTGCTTTGTCTGGAATTCTCATAAAGCTCAATTTCAAAACAGTGCGTTTTATGACAAATATGCACAGTGTGACCAAAAGGGTTTTCGTGCGAAACGGGTCTAATGGTGTAAGTGTGTGAGGTTAGCGACTTGAGTGGAGTTGGTCTCACACAAGAAACATTGTGCCCTTTCGTGTTGAGTAACAGCCTCATCCACATGCTGTGCTGTGTCCCTATAGCTAACATGTACTTGGTACTGGAGCTGATGCCAGAGCCTTGCATTTCAAGTCTAGCTGAAAATTGCCTTGGCGATGAAGGTATCTCTGAACATGGAGTTCGTTGCATTTCAATGGAGCAGTTGCAGCTTTGCTTTGTGTGGAATTCTCATAAAGCTCAATTTCAACACAGTGCGTTTTATGGCAAATATGGTCAGAGTTACAAAACAGGGTTTTCGTGCGAAACGGGTCTAATGGTGATGGTGTGTGAGGTTAGTGACCTGAGTGGAGTTGGTCTCACACAAGAAACTCTCTGCCCATGGATGTTGAGTAAAAGCCTCATCCACATGCTGTTTAGTCCGTGTAGCGAACATGTATTTAAAGCCGAAGTTGATGTAAGAGCCTTCCATTTCAAAGCTATCTGAAAATTGCCTTGGTGATGAAGTGTTCTCTGAACGTGGAGTTGGTTGCACTTCAATGGAGCAGTTACAGCTTTGCTTTGTGGTGTATACGCAATAAACCGGTTTTCACTGCAATGCGTTCTGTGACCATTACACACACTGTGACGAAACAGTTTTTTTGTGCGAAACGGGTGTAATGGTGATGGTGTGTGAGGTTAGTGACCTGAGTGGAGTTGGTCTCACACAAGAAACTCTCTGCCCATTGATGTTGAGTAAAAGCCTCATCCACATGCTGTGTTGTGTCCGTATAGCTACCATGTATTTAAAGCTGAAGTTGAAGGAAGAGACCTGCATTTCAAGGCTAGCTGAAAATTGCCTTGGCGATGGAAGTATCTCTGAACGTGGAGTTCGTTGCATTTCAATGGAGCAGTTACAGCTTTGCTTTGTCTGGAATTCTCATAAAGCTCAATTTTCAACACAGTGTGTTTTATGACAAATATGCACAGTGTGACCAAAAGGGTTTTCGTGCGAAACGGGTCTAATGGTGTAAGTGTGTGAGGTTAGTGACTTGAGTGGAGTTGGTCTCACACAAGAAACATTGTGCCCTTTCGTCTTGAGTAAAAGCCTCATCCACATGCTGTGTTGTGTCCATATAGCTTGCATGTACTTGGTGCTGGAGCTGATGCCAGAGCCTTGCATTTCAAGGCTAGCTGAAAATTGCCTTGGCGATGAAGGTATCTCTGAACGTGGAGTTCGTTGCATTTCAATGGAGCAGTTACTGCTTTGCTTTGTCTGGAATCGTATAAAGCTCGATTTTCACACAGTGCGTTTTAAGGCAAATACGCACATAGTTACAAAGCAGGGTTTTCGTGCGAAACAGGTCTAATGGTGTAAGTGTGTGAGGTTAGCGACTTGAGTGGAGTTGGTCTCACACAAGAAACATTGTGCCTTTCGTGTTGAGTAACAGCCTCATCCACATGCTGTGCTGTGTCCCTATAGCTAACATGTACTTGGTGCTGGAGCTGATGCCAGAGTCTTGCATTTCAAGGCTAGCTGAAAATTGCCTTGGCGATGGAAGTATCTCTGAATATGGAGTTCGTTGCATTTCAATGGAGCAGTTGCAGCTTTGCTTTGTGTGGAATTCTCATAAATCTCAATTTCAACACAGTGCGTTTTATGGCAAATATGCTCAGTGTTACGAAACAGGGTTTTCGTGCGAAACGGGTCTAATGGTGATGGTGTGTGAGGTTAGTGACCTGAGTGGAGTTGGTCTCAAGCAAGAAACTCTCTGCCCATTGATGTTGAGTAAAGGCCTCATCCACATGCTGTTTAGTCCGTATAGCGAACATGTATTTAAAGCCGAAGTTGATGTAAGAGCCTTCCATTTCAAAGCTATCTGAAAATTGCCTTGGTGATGAAGTGTTCTCTGAACGTGGAGTTGGTTGCACTTCAATGGAGCAGTTACAGCTTTGCTTTGTGGTGTATACGCAATAAACCGGTTTTCACTGCAATGCGTTCTATGACCATTACACACACTGTCACGAAACTGGTTTTTCGTGCGAAACGGGTGTAATGGTGATGGTGTGTGAGGTTAGTGACCTGAGTGGAGTTGGTCACACACAAGAAACATTGTGCCCTTTTGTGTTGAATAAAGCCTCATCCACATGCTGTGTTGTGTCCGTATAGCTACCATGTATTTAAAGCTGAAGTTGAAGGAAGAGACCTGCATTTCAAGGCTAGCTGAAAATTGCCTTGGCGATGGAAGTATCTCTGAACGTGGAGTTCGTTGCATTTCAATGGAGCAGTTACAGCTTTGCTTTGTCTGGAATTCTCATAAAGCTCAATTTCAACACAGTGCGTTTTATGGCAAATATGCTCAGTGTGACCAAACAGGGTTTTCGTGCGAAACGGTTCTAATGGTGCAGGTGTGTGAGATTAGTGACCTGAGTGGAGTTGGTCTCACACAAGAAACTCTCTGCCCATTGATGTTGAGTAAAAGCCTCATCCACATGCTGTGTTGTGTCCATATAGCTTGCATGTACTTGGTGCTGGAGCTGATGCCAGAGCCTTGCATTTCAAGGCTAGCTGAAAATTGCCTTGGCGATGGAAGTATCTCTGAACGTGGAGTTCGTTGCATTTCAATGGAGCAGTTACAGCTTTGCTTTGTCTGGAATTCTCATAAAGCTCAATTTCAACACAGTGTGTTTTATGGCAAATATGCACAGTGTGACGAAACAGGGTTTTCGTGCGAAACGGGTTCTAATGGTGTAGGTGTGTGAGATTAGTGACCTGAGTGGAGTTGGTCTCACACAAGAAACTCTCTGCCCATTGATGTTGAGTAAAAGCCTCATCCACATGCTGTGTTGTGTCCGTATAGCTACCATGTATTTAAAGCTGAAGTTGAAGGAAGAGACCTGCATTTCAAGGCTAGCTGAAAATTGCCTTGGCGATGGAAGTATCTCTGAACGTGGAGTTCGTTGCATTTCAATGGAGCAGTTACAGCTTTGCTTTGTCTGGAATTCTCATAAAGCTCAATTTCAACACAGTGCGTTTTATGGCAAATATGCACAGTGTGACGAAACAGGGTTTTCGTGCGAAACGGGTCTAATGGTGTAGGTGTGTGAGATTAGTGACCTGAGTGGAGTTGGTCTCACACAAGAAACTCTCTGCCCATTGATGTTGAGTAAAAGCCTCATCCACATGCTGTGTTGTGTCCATATAGCTTGCATGTACTTGGTGCTGGAGCTGATGCCAGAGCCTTGCATTTCAAGGCTAGCTGAAAATTGCCTTGGCGATGAAGGTATCTCTGAACGTGGAGTTCATTGCATTTCAATGGAGCAGTTACTGCTTTGCTTTGTCTGGAATCATATAAAGCTCGATTTTCACACAGTGCGTTTTAAGGCAAATACGCACATAGTAACAAAGCAGGGTTTTCGTGCGAAACGGGTCTAATGGTGTAAGTGTGTGAGGTTAGCGACTTGAGTGGAGTTGGTCTCACACAAGAAACATTGTGCCCTTTCGTGTTGAAGAAAAGCTACATCCACATGCTGTGCTGTGTCCCTATAGCTTGCATGTACTTAGTGCTGGAGCTGATGCCATTGCCTTGCATTTCAAGGCTAGCTGAAAATTGCCTTGGCGATGAAGGTATCTCTGAACGTGGAGTTCATTGCATTTCAATGGAGCAGTTACTGCTTTGCTTTGTCTGGAATTCTCATAAAGCTCAATTTCAAAACAGTGCGTTTTATGACAAATATGCACAGTGTGACCAAAAGGGTTTTCGTGCGAAACGGGTCTAATGGTGTAAGTGTGTGAGGTTAGCGACTTGAGTGGAGTTGGTCTCACACAAGAAACATTGTGCCCTTTCATGTTGAGTAACAGCCTCATCCACATGCTGTGCTGTGTCCCTATAGCTAACATGTACTTGGTGCTGGAGCTGATGCCAGAGTCTTGCATTTCAAGGCTAGCTGAAAATTGCCTTGGCGATGGAAGTATCTCTGAATATGGAGTTCGTTGCATTTCAATGGAGCAGTTGCAGCTTTGCTTTGTCTGGAATTCTCATAAAGCTCAATTTCAACACAGTGCGTTTTATGGCAAATATGCTCAGTGTTACGAAACAGGGTTTTCGTGCGAAACGGGTCTAATGGTGATGGTGTGTGAGGTTAGTGACCTGAGTGGAGTTGGTCTCAAGCAAGAAACTCTCTGCCCATTGATGTTGAGTAAAGGCCTCATCCACATGCTGTTTAGTCCGTATAGCGAACATGTATTTAAAGCCGAAGTTGATGTAAGAGCCTTCCATTTCAAAGCTATCTGAAAATTGCCTTGGTGATGAAGTGTTCTCTGAACGTGGAGTTGGTTGCACTTCAATGGAGCAGTTACAGCTTTGCTTTGTGGTGTATACGCAATAAACCGGTTTTCACTGCAATGCGTTCTATGACCATTACACACACTGTCACGAAACTGGTTTTTCGTGCGAAACGGGTGTAATGGTGATGGTGTGTGAGGTTAGTGACCTGAGTGGAGTTGGTCACACACAAGAAACATTGTGCCCTTTTGTGTTGAATAAAGCCTCATCCACATGCTGTGTTGTGTCCGTATAGCTACCATGTATTTAAAGCTGAAGTTGAAGGAAGAGACCTGCATTTCAAGGCTAGCTGAAAATTGCCTTGGCGATGGAAGTATCTCTGAACGTGGAGTTCGTTGCATTTCAATGGAGCAGTTACAGCTTTGCTTTGTCTGGAATTCTCATAAAGCTCAATTTCAACACAGTGCGTTTTATGGCAAATATGCTCAGTGTGACCAAACAGGGTTTTCGTGCGAAACGGTTCTAATGGTGCAGGTGTGTGAGATTAGTGACCTGAGTGGAGTTGGTCTCACACAAGAAACTCTCTGCCCATTGATGTTGAGTAAAAGCCTCATCCACATGCTGTGTTGTGTCCATATAGCTTGCATGTACTTGGTGCTGGAGCTGATGCCAGAGCCTTGCATTTCAAGGCTAGCTGAAAATTGCCTTGGCGATGGAAGTATCTCTGAACGTGGAGTTCGTTGCATTTCAATGGAGCAGTTACAGCTTTGCTTTGTCTGGAATTCTCATAAAGCTCAATTTCAACACAGTGTGTTTTATGGCAAATATGCACAGTGTGACGAAACAGGGTTTTCGTGCGAAACGGGTTCTAATGGTGTAGGTGTGTGAGATTAGTGACCTGAGTGGAGTTGGTCTCACACAAGAAACTCTCTGCCCATTGATGTTGAGTAAAAGCCTCATCCACATGCTGTGTTGTGTCCCTATAGCTACCATGTATTTAAAGCTGAAGTTGAAGGAAGAGACCTGCATTTCAAGGCTAGCTGAAAATTGCCTTGGCGATGGAAGTATCTCTGAACGTGGAGTTCGTTGCATTTCAATGGAGCAGTTACTGCTTTGCTTTGTCTGGAATCGTATAAAGCTCGATTTTCACACAGTGCGTTTTAAGGCAAATACGCACATAGTTACAAAGCAGGGTTTTCGTGCGAAATGGGTCTAATGGTGATGGTGTGTGAGGTTAGTGACCTGAGTGGAGTTGGTCTCACGCAAGAAACTCTCTGCCCATTGATGTTGAGTAAAGGCCTCATCCACATGCTGTTTAGTCCGTATAGCGAACATGTATTTAAAGCCGAAGTTGATGTAAGAGCCTTCCATTTCATAGCTATCTGAAAATTGCCTTGGTGATGAAGTGTTCTCTGAACGTGGAGTTGGTTGCACTTCAATGGAGCAGTTACAGCTTTGCTTTGTGGTGTATACGCAATAAACCGGTTTTCACTGCAATGCGTTCTATGACCATTACACACACTGTCACGAAACTGTTTTTTCGTGCGAAACGGGTGTAATGGTGATGGTGTGTGAGGTTAGTGACCTGAGTGGAGTTGGTCACACACAAGAAACATTGTGCCCTTTTGTGTTGAATAAAGCCTCATCCACATGCTGTGTTGTGTCCGTATAGCTACCATGTATTTAAAGCTGAAGTTGAAGGAAGAGACCTGCATTTCAAGGCTAGCTGAAAATTGCCTTGGCGATGGAAATATCTCTGAACGTGGAGTTCGTTGCATTTCAATGGAGCAGTTACAGCTTTGCTTTGTCTGGAATTCTCATAAAGCTCAATTTCAACACAGTGCGTTTTATGGCAAATATGCACAGTGTGACCAAACAGGGTTTTCGTGCGAAACGGTTCTAATGGTGATGGTGTGTGAGATTAGTGACCTGAGTGGAGTTGGTCTCACACAAGAAACTCTCTGCCCATTGATGTTGAGTAAAAGCCTCATCCACATGCTGTGTTGTGTCCATATAGCTTGCATGTACTTGGTGCTGGAGCTGATGCCAGAGCCTTGCATTTCAAGGCTAGCTGAAAATTGCCTTGGCGATGAAGGTATCTCTGAACGTGGAGTTCTTTGCATTTCAATGGAGCAGTTACTGCTTTGCTTTGTCTGGAATCGTATAAAGCTCGATTTTCACACAGTGCGTTTTAAGGCAAATACGCACATAGTTACAAAGCAGGGTTTTCGTGCGAAACGGGTCTAATGGTGTAAGTGTGTGAGGTTAGCGACTTGAGTGGAGTTGGTCTCACACAAGAAACATTGTGCCCTGTCGTGTTGAAGAAAAGCTACATCCACATGCTGTGCTGTGTCCCTATAGCTAACATGTACTTGGTGCTGGAGCTGATGCCATTGCCTTGAATTTCAAGTTTAGCTGAAAATTGTCTTGGCGATGAAGGTATCTCTGAACGTGGAGTTCATTGCATTTCAATGGAGCATTTACTGCTTTGCTTTGTCTAGAATCGTATAAAGCTCAATTTTTACAAAGTGCGTTTTATGGCAAATACGCACAGAGTTACAAAGCAGGGTTTTCGTGCGAAACGGGTCTAATGGTGATGGTGTGTGAGATTAGTGACCTGAGTGGAGTTGGTCTCACACAAGAAACTCTCTGCCCATTGATGTTGAGTAAAAGCCTCATCCACATGCTGTGTTGTGTCCCTATAGCTAACATGTACTTGGTGCTGGAGCTGATGCCAGAGCCTTGCATTTCAAGGCTAGCTGAAAATTGCCTTGGCGATGAAGGTATCTCTGAATGTGGAGTTCATTGCATTTCAATGGAGCAGTTACTGCTTTGCTTTGTCTGGAATCGTATAAAGCTCAATTTTCACACAGTGCGTTTTATGGCAAATATGCTCAGTGTTACGAAACAGGGTTTTCGTGCGAAACGGGTCTAATGGTGATGGTGTGTGAGGTTAGTGACCTGAGTGGAGTTGGTCTCACACAAGAAACTCTCTGCCCATTGATGTTGAGTAAAACCCTCATCCAAAGGCTGTTTAGTCCGTACAGCGAACATGTATTTAAAGCCGAAGTTGATGTAAGAGCCTTCCATTTCAAAGCTAACTGAAAATTGCCTTGGTGATGAAGTGTTCTCTGAACGTGGAGTTGGTTGCACTTCAATGGAGCAGTTACAGCTTTGCTTTGTGGTGTATACGCATTAAACCAGTTTTCACTGCAATGCGTTCTATGACCATTACACACACTGTGACGAAACTGTTTTTTCGTGCGAAACGGGTGTAATGGTGATGGTGTGTGAGGTTAGTGACCTGAGTGGAGTTGGTCACACACAAGAAACATTGTGCCCTTTTGTGTTGAATAAAGCCTCATCTACATGCTGTGTTGTGTCCTTATAGCTAGCATGCATTTAAAGCTGAAGTTGATGGAAGAGACCTGCATTTCAAGGCTAGCTGAAAATTGCCTTGGCGATGGAAGTATCTCTGAACGTGGAGTTCGTTGCATTTCAATGGAGCAGTTACAGCTTTGCTTTGTCTGGAATTCTCATAAAGCTCAATTTTCAACACAGTGCGTTTTATGGCAAATATGCTCAGTGTGACCAAACAGGGTTTTCGTGCGAAACGGGTCTAATGGTGTAGGTCTGTGAGATTAGTGACCTGAGTGGAGTTGGTCTCACACAAGAAACTCTCTGCCCATTGATGTTGAGTAAAAGCCTCATCCACATGCTGTGTTGTGTCCGTATAGCTTGCATATACTTGGTGCTGGAGCTGATGCCAGAGCCTTGCATTTCAAGGCTAGCTGAAAATTGCCTTGGCAATGAAGGTATCTCTGAACGTGGAGTTCATTGCATTTCAATGGAGCAGTTACTGCTTTGCTTTGTCTGGACTCGTATAAAGCTCAATTTTCACACAGTGCGTTTTAAGGCAAATACGCACAGAGTTACAAAGCAGGGTTTTCGTGCGAAACGGGTCTAATGGTGATGGTGTGTGAGATTAGTGTCGTGAGTGGAGTTGGTCTCACACAAGAAACTCTCTGCCCATGGATGTTGAGTAAAGGCCTCATCCACATGCTGTTTAGTCCGTATAGCGAACATGTATTTAAAACCGAAGTTGATGTAAGAGCCTTCCATTTCAAAGCTATCTGAAAATTGCCTTGGTGATGAAGTGTTCTCTGAACGTGGAGTTGGTTGCACTTCAATGGAGCAGTTACAGCTTTGTTTTGTGGTGTATACACAATAAACCGGTTTTCATTGCATTTCAATGGAGCAGTTACTGCTTTGCTTTGTCTGGAATTCTCATAAAGCTCAATTTCAAAACAGTGTGTTTTGTGACAAATATGCACAGTGTGACCAAAAGGGTTTTCGTGCGAAACGGGTCTAATGGTGTAAGTGTGTGAGGTTAGTGACTTGAGTGGAGTTGGTCTCACACAAGAAACATTGTGCCTTTCGTGTTGAGTAACAGCCTCATCCACATGCTGTGCTGTGTCCCTATAACTAACATGTACTTGGTGCTGGAGCTGATGCCAGAGCCTTGCATTTCAAGGCTAGCTGAAAATTGCCTTGGCGATGGAAGTATCTCTGAACATGGAGTCCGTTGCATTTCAATGGAGCAGTTGCAGCTTTGCTTTGTGTGGAATTCTCATAAAGCTCAATTTCAACACAGTGCGTTTTATGGCAAATATGCTCAGTGTTACGAAACAGGGTTTTCGTGCGAAACGGGTCTAATGGTGATGGTGTGTGAGGTTAGTGACCTGAGTGGAGTTGGTCTCACGCAAGAAACTCTTTGAACATTGATGTTGAGTAAAGGCCTCATCCACATGCTGTTTAGTCCGTATAGCGAACATGTATTTAAAGCCGAAGTTGATGTAAGAGCCTTCCATTTCAAAGCTATCTGAAAATTGCCTTGGTGATGAAGTGTTCTCTGAACGTGGAGTTGGTTGCACTTCAATGGAGCAGTTACAGCTTTGCTTTGTGGTGTATACACAATAAACCGGTTTTCACTGCAATGCGTTCTATGACCATTACACACACTGTCACGAAACTGTTTTTTCGTGCGAAACGGGTGTAATGGTGATGGTGTGTGAGGTTAGTGACCTGAGTGGAGTTGGTCACACACAAGAAACATTGTGCCCTTTTGTGTTGAATAAAGCCTCATCCACATGCTGTGTTGTGTCCGTATAGCTACCATGTATTTAAAGCTGAAGTTGAAGGAAGAGACCTGCATTTCAAGGCTAGCTGAAAATTGCCTTGGCGATGGAAGTATCTCTGAACGTGGAGTTCGTTGCATTTCAATGGAGCAGTTACTGCTTTGCTTTGTCTGGAATTCTCATAAAGCTCAATTTCAACACAGTGCGTTTTATGGCAAATATGCACAGTGTGACCAAACAGGGTTTTCGTGCGAAACGGTTCTAATGGTGTAGGTGTGTGAGATTAGTGACCTGAGTGGAGTTGGTCTCACACAAGAAACTCTCTGCCCATTGATGTTGAGTAAAAGCCTCATCCACATGCTGTGTTGTGTCCATATAGCTTTCATGTACTTGGTGCTGGAGCTGATGCCAGAGCCTTGCATTTCAAGGCTAGCTGAAAATTGCCTTGGCGATGAAGGTATCTCTGAACGTGGAGTTCTTTGCATTTCAATGGAGCAGTTACTGCTTTGCTTTGTCTGGAATCGTATAAAGCTCGATTTTCACACAGTGCGTTTTAAGGCAAATACGCACATAGTTACAAAGCAGGGTTTTCGTGCGAAACGGGTCTAATGGTGTAAGTGTGTGAGGTTAGCGACTTGAGTGGAGTTGGTCTCACACAAGAAACATTGTGCCCTGTCGTGTTGAAGAAAAGCTACATCCACATGCTGTGCTGTGTCCCTATAGCTAACATGTACTTGGTGCTGGAGCTGATGCCATTGCCTTGAATTTCAAGTTTAGCTGAAAATTGTCTTGGCGATGAAGGTATCTCTGAACGTGGAGTTCATTGCATTTCAATGGAGCATTTACTGCTTTGCTTTGTCTAGAATCGTATAAAGCTCAATTTTCACAAAGTGCGTTTTATGGCAAATACGCACAGAGTTACAAAGCAGGGTTTTCGTGCGAAACGGGTCTAATGGTGATGGTGTGTGAGATTAGTGACCTGAGTGGAGTTGGTCTCACACAAGAAACTCTCTGCCCATTGATGTTGAGTAAAAGCCTCATCCACATGCTGTGTTGTGTCCCTATAGCTAACATGTACTTGGTGCTGGAGCTGATGCCAGAGCCTTGCATTTCAAGGCTAGCTGAAAATTGCCTTGGCGATGAAGGTATCTCTGAATGTGGAGTTCATTGCATTTCAATGGAGCAGTTACTGCTTTGCTTTGTCTGGAATCGTATAAAGCTCAATTTTCACACAGTGCGTTTTATGGCAAATATGCTCAGTGTTACGAAACAGGGTTTTCGTGCGAAACGGGTCTAATGGTGATGGTGTGTGAGGTTAGTGACCTGTGTGGAGTTGGTCTCACACAAGAAACTCTCTGCCCATTGATGTTGAGTAAAACCCTCATCCAAAGGCTGTTTAGTCCGTACAGCGAACATGTATTTAAAGCCGAAGTTGATGTAAGAGCCTTCCATTTCAAAGCTAACTGAAAATTGCCTTGGTGATGAAGTGTTCTCTGAACGTGGAGTTGGTTGCACTTCAATGGAGCAGTTACAGCTTTGCTTTGTGGTGTATACGCATTAAACCAGTTTTCACTGCAATGCGTTCTATGACCATTACACACACTGTGACGAAACTGTTTTTTCGTGCGAAACGGGTGTAATGGTGATGGTGTGTGAGGTTAGTGACCTGAGTGGAGTTGGTCACACACAAGAAACATTGTGCCCTTTTGTGTTGAATAAAGCCTCATCTACATGCTGTGTTGTGTCCTTATAGCTAGCATGCATTTAAAGCTGAAGTTGATGGAAGAGACCTGCATTTCAAGGCTAGCTGAAAATTGCCTTGGCGATGGAAGTATCTCTGAACGTGGAGTTCGTTGCATTTCAATGGAGCAGTTACAGCTTTGCTTTGTCTGGAATTCTCATAAAGCTCAATTTTCAACACAGTGCGTTTTATGGCAAATATGCTCAGTGTGACCAAACAGGGTTTTCGTGCGAAACGGGTCTAATGGTGTAGGTGTGTGAGATTAGTGACCTGAGTGGAGTTGGTCTCACACAAGAAACTCTCTGCCCATTGATGTTGAGTAAAAGCCTCATCCACATGCTGTGTTGTGTCCGTATAGCTTGCATATACTTGGTGCTGGAGCTGATGCCAGAGCCTTGCATTTCAAGGCTAGCTGAAAATTGCCTTGGCAATGAAGGTATCTCTGAACGTGGAGTTCATTGCATTTCAATGGAGCAGTTACTGCTTTGCTTTGTCTGGACTCGTATAAAGCTCAATTTTCACACAGTGCGTTTTAAGGCAAATACGCACAGAGTTACAAAGCAGGGTTTTCGTGCGAAACGGGTCTAATGGTGATGGTGTGTGAGATTAGTGTCGTGAGTGGAGTTGGTCTCACACAAGAAACTCTCTGCCCATGGATGTTGAGTAAAGGCCTCATCCACATGCTGTTTAGTCCGTATAGCGAACATGTATTTAAAACCGAATTTGATGTAAGAGCCTTCCATTTCAAAGCTATCTGAAAATTGCCTTGGTGATGAAGTGTTCTCTGAACGTGGAGTTGGTTGCACTTCAATGGAGCAGTTACAGCTTTGCTTTGTGGTGTATACACAATAAACCGGTTTTCATTGCATTTCAATGGAGCAGTTACTGCTTTGCTTTGTCTGGAATTCTCATAAAGCTCAATTTCAAAACAGTGTGTTTTGTGACAAATATGCACAGTGTGACCAAAAGGGTTTTCGTGCGAAACGGGTCTAATGGTGTAAGTGTGTGAGGTTAGTGACTTGAGTGGAGTTGGTCTCACACAAGAAACATTGTGCCTTTCGTGTTGAGTAACAGCCTCATCCACATGCTGTGCTGTGTCCCTATAACTAACATGTACTTGGTGCTGGAGCTGATGCCAGAGCCTTGCATTTCAAGGCTAGCTGAAAATTGCCTTGGCGATGGAAGTATCTCTGAACATGGAGTCCGTTGCATTTCAATGGAGCAGTTGCAGCTTTGCTTTGTGTGGAATTCTCATAAAGCTCAATTCAATACAGTGCGTTTTATGGCAAATATGCTCAGTGTTACGAAACAGGGTTTTCGTGCGAAACGGGTCTAATGGTGATGGTGTGTGAGGTTAGTGACCTGAGTGGAGTTGGTCTCACGCAAGAAACTCTTTGAACATTGATGTTGAGTAAAGGCCTCATCCACATGCTGTTTAGTCCGTATAGCGAACATGTATTTAAAGCCGAAGTTGATGTAAGAGCCTTCCATTTCAAAGCTATCTGAAAATTGCCTTGGTGATGAAGTGTTCTCTGAACGTGGAGTTGGTTGCACTTCAATGGAGCAGTTACAGCTTTGCTTTGTGGTGTATACACAATAAACCGGTTTTCACTGCAATGCGTTCTATGACCATTACACACACTGTGACGAAACTGTTTTTTCGTGCGAAACGGGTGTAATGGTGATGGTGTGTGAGGTTAGTGACCTGAGTGGAGTTGGTCTCACACAAGAAACTCTCTGCCCATTGATGTTGAGTAAAAGCCTCATCCACATGCTGTGTTGTGTCCGTATAGCTAACATGTATTTAAAGATGAAGTTGAAGGAAGAGACCTGCATTTCAAGGCTAGCTGAAAATTGCCTTGGCGATGAAGGTATCTCTGAACGTGGAGTTCATTGCATTTCAATGGAGCATTTACTGCTTTGCTTTGTCTGGAATCGTATAAAGCTCAATTTTCACAAAGTGCGTTTTATGGCAAATACGCACAGAGTTACAAAGCAGGGTTTTCGTGCGAAACGGGTCTAATGGTGATGGTGTGTGAGGTTAGTGACCTGAGTGGAGTTGGTCTCACACAAGAAACTCTCTGCCCATGGATGTTGAGTAAAGGCCTCATCCACATGCTGTTTAGTCCGTATAGCGAACATGTATTTAAAACCGAATTTGATGTAAGAGCCTTCCATTTCAAAGCTATCTGAAAATTGCCTTGGTGATGAAGTGTTCTCTGAACGTGGAGTTGGTTGCACTTCAATGGAGCAGTTACAGCTTTGCTTTGTGGTGTATACGCAATAAACCGGTTTTCACTGCAATGCGTTCTATGACCATTACACACATTGTGACGAAACTGTTTTTTCGTGCGAAACGGGTGTAATGGTGATGGTGTGTGAGGTTAGTGACCTGAGTGGAGTTGGTCACACACAAGAAACATTGTGCCCTTTTGTGTTGACTAAAGCCTCATCCTCATGCTGTGTTGTGTCCGTATAGCTAGCATGCATTTAAAGCTGAAGTTGAAGGTAGAGACCTGCATTTCAAGGCTAGCTGAAAATTGCCTTGGCGATGGAAGTATCTCTGAACGTGGAGTTCGTTGCATTTCAATGGAGCAGTTACTGCTTTGCTTTGTCTGGAATTCTCAAAAAGCTCAATTTCAACACAGTGCGTTTTATGACAACTATGCACAGTGTGACCAAAAGGGTTTTCGTGCGAAACGGGTCTAATGGTGTAAGTGTGTGAGGTTAGCGACTTGAGTGGAGTTGGTCTCACACAAGAAACATTGTGCCCTTTCGTGTTGAGTAACAGCCTCATCCACATGCTGTGCTGTGTCCCTATAGCTAACATGTACTTGGTGCTGGAGCAGATGCCAGAGCCTTGCATTTCAAGGCTAGCTGAAAATTGCCTTGGCGATGAAGGTATCTCTGAACATGGAGTTCGTTGCATTTCAATGGAGCAGTTACAGCTTTGCTTTGTCTGGAATTCTCATAAAGCTCAATTTCAAAACAGTGCGTTTTATGACAAATATGCACAGTATGACCAAAAGGGTTTTCGTGCGAAACGGGTCTAATGGTGTAAGTGTGTGAGGTTAGCGACCTGAGTGGAGTTGGTCTCACACAAGAAACTCTCTGCCCATTGATGTTGAGTAAAAGCCTCATCCACATGCTGTGTTGTGTCCCTATAGCTAACATGTACTTGGTGCTGGAGCAGATGCCAGAGCCTTGCATTTCAAGGCTAGCTGAAAATTGCCTTGGCGATGAAGGTATCTCTGAACGTGGAGTTCATTGCATTTCAATGGAGCAGTTACAGCTTTGCTTTGTCTGGAATCGTATAAATTTCAATTTTCACAAAGTGCGTTTTATGGCAAATACGCACAGAGTTACAAAGCAGGGTTTTCGTGCGAAACGGGTCTAATGGTGATGGTGTGTGAGATTAGTGTAGTGAGTGGAGTTGGTCTCACACAAGAAACATTGTGCCCTTTCGTGTTGAGTAAAAGCCTCATCCACATGCTGTGTTGTGTCCCTATAGCTACCATGTACCTGGTGCTGGAGCTGATGCCAGAGCCTTGCATTTCAAGGCTAGCTGAAAATTGCCTTGGCGATGAAGGTATCTCTGAACGTGGAGTTCATTGCATTTCAATGGAGCAGTTACAGCTTTGCTTTGTGTTGAATTCTCATAAAGCTCAGTTTCAACACAGTGCGTTTTATGACAAATATGCACAGTGTGACCAAAAGGGTTTTCGTGCGAAACGGGTCTAATGGTGATGGTGTGTGAGGTTAGCGACTTGAGTGGAGTTGGTCTCAATCAAGAAACATGCGCCCTTTCATGTTGAGTAAAAGCCACATCCACATGTTGTTTTGTGTCCCTATAGCTAACATGTATTTAAAGCCGAAGTTGATGTAAGAGCCTTGAATTTCAAAGCACTCAAAAGGCACTAAGCATAGTGTGTGAAAACTGAGTTTCCTTGAGAGCTGCTTGGAAGCCTGATGGTGTGTGAAGTTAGTGAGCCAAATGAAGTTGTTCTCCCACAAGAACCACTCGGCTGATCCTTCTTCAATATGCCCTTCACCAACATGCAGTGTTTCCTTGATTGAATTAGCTCTCACACCAATATTTGCGTCTAGAGCCTTTGCATTGAGGGCTATCTGAAAACGGCTGTGGCGCTGAAGTTGCCTGTGAATGTGGAGTTGGTGGTATGTGAAACCCGCAAGTGGAGCATTCGTTTGTGTGGGATGCTCACCAACATTCATTTCAGTCCTAGGAACTCAAAGGGCAGTAAGCATAGAGTGTGAAAACTGAGTTTCCTTGAGAGCTGCTTGGAAGCCTGATGGTGTGTGAAGTTAGTGAGCCAAATGGAGTTGTTCTCCCACAAGAACCACTCGGCTGATCCTTCTTCAATATGCCCTTCACCAACATGCAGTGTTTCCTTGATTGAATTAGCTCTCACACCAATATTTGCGTCTAGAGCCTTTGCATTGAGGGCTATCTGAAAATGGCTGTGGCGCAGAAGTTGCCTGTGAATGTGGAGTTGGTGGCATGTGAAACCCGCATGTGGAGCATTCGTTTGTGTGGGATGCTCTACCAGGTTCATTCCTAGATAATGCACTCAAAGGGCACTAAGCATAGAGTGTGAAAACTGAGTTTCCTTGAGAGCTGCTTGGAAGCCTGATGGTGTGTGAAGTTAGTGAGCCAAATGGAGTTGTTCTCCCACAAGAACCACTCGGCTGATCCTTCTTCAATATGCCCTTCACCAACATGCAGTGTTTCCTTGATTGAATTAGCTCTCACACCAATATTTGCGTCTAGAGCCTTTGCATTGAGGGCTATCTGAAAACGGCAGTGGCGCTGAAGTTGCCTGAGAAAGTGGAGTTGGTGGCATGTGAAACCCGCATGTGGAGCATTCGTTTGTGTGGGATGCTCTACCAGGTTCATTCCTAGATAATGCACTCAAAAGGCACTAAGCATAGAGTGTGAAAACTGAGTCTCCTTGAGAGCTGCTTGGAAGCCTGATGGTGTGTGAAGTTAGTGAGCCAAATGGAGTTGTTCTGCCACAAGAACCACTCGGCTGATCCTTCTTCAATATGCCCTTCACCAACATGCAGTGTTTCCTTGATTGAATTAGCTCTCACACCAATATTTGCGTCTAGAGCCTTTGCATTGAGGGCTATCTGAAAACGGCTGTGGCGCTGAAGTTGCCTGAGAATGTGGGGTTGGTGGCATGTGAAACCCGCATGTGGAGCATTCGTTTGTGTGGGATGCTCTACCAGGTTCATTCCTAGATAATGCACTAAAAGGGCACTAAGCATAGAGTGTGAAAATTGAGTTTCCTTGAGAGCTGCTTGGAAGCCTGATGGTGTGTGAAGTTAGTGAGCCAAATGGAGTTGTTCTCCCACAAGAACCACTCGGCTGATCCTTCTTCAATATGCCCTTCACCAACATGCAGTGTTTCCTTGATTGAATTAGCTCTCACACCAATATTTGCTTCTAGAGCCTTTGCATTGAGGGTTATCTGAAAACGGCAGTGGCGCTGAAGTTGCCTGAGAATGTGGAGTTGGTGGCATGTGAAACCCGCATGTGGAGCATTCGTTTGTGTGGGATGCTCTACCAGGTTCATTCCTAGATAATGCACTCAAAGGGCACTAAGCATAGAGTGTGAAAACTGAGTCTCCTTGAGAGCTGCTTGGAAGCCTGATGGTGTGTGAAGTTAGTGAGCCAAATGGAGTTGTTCTCCCACAAGAACCACTCGGCTGATCCTTCTTCAATATGCCCTTCACCAACATGCAGTGTTTCCTTGATTGAATTAGCTCTCACACCAATATTTGCGTCTAGAGCCTTTGCATTGAGGGCTATCTGAAAACGGCTGTGGCGCTGAAGTTGCCTGTGAATGTGGAGTTGGTGGCATGTGAAACCCGCATGTGGAGCATTCGTTTGTGTGGGATGCTCTACCAGGTTCATTCCTAGATAATGCACTCAAAAGGCACTAAGCATAGAGTGTGAAAACTGAGTCTCCTTGAGAGCTGCTTGGAAGCCTGATGGTGTGTGAAGTTAGTGAGCCAAATGGAGTTGTTCTCCCACAAGAACCACTCGGCTGATCCTTCTTCAATATGCCCTTCACCAACATGCAGTGTTTCCTTGATTGAATTAGCTCTCACACCAATTTTTGCATCTAGAGCCTTTGCATTGAGGGTTATCTGAAAACGGCTGTGGCGCTGAAGTTGCCTGAGAAAGTGGAGTTGGTGGCATGTGAAACCCGCATGTGGAGCATTCGTTTGTGTGGGATGCTCTACCAGGTTCATTCCTAGATAATGCACTCAAAGGGCACTAAGCATAGAGTGTGAAAACTGAGTTTCCTTGAGAGCTGCTTGGAAGCCTGATGGTGTGTGAAGTTAGTGAGCCAAATGGAGTTGTTCTCCCACAAGAACCACTCGGCTGATCCTTCTTCAATATGCCCTTCACCAACATGCAGTGTTTCCTTGATTGAATTAGCTCTCACACCAATATTTGTTTCTAGAACCTTAGCATTGAGGGCTATCTGAAAACAGCTGTGGCGCTGAAGTTGCCTGAGAATGTGGAGTTGGTGGCATGTGAAACCCGCATGTGGAGCATTCGTTTGTGTGGGATGCTCTACCAGGTTCATTCCTAGATAATGCACTCAAAGGGCACTAAGCATAGAGTGTGAAAACTGAGTTTCCTTGAGAGCTGCTTGGAAGCCTGATGGTGTGTGAAGTTAGTGAGCCAAATGGAGTTGTTCTCCCACAAGAACCACTCGGCTGATCCTTCTTCAATATGCCCTTCACCAACATGCAGTGTTTCCTTGATTGAATTAGCTCTCACACCAATATTTGCGTCTAGAGCCTTTGCATTGAGGGCTATCTGAAAACGGCTGTGGCGCTGAAGTTGCCTGAGAAAGTGGAGTTGGTGGCATGTGAAACCCGCATGTGGAGCATTCGTTTGTGTGGGATGCTCTACCAGGTTCATTCCCAGATAATGCACTCAAAAGGCACTAAGCATAGAGTGTGAAAACTGAGTCTCCTTGAGAGCTGCTTGGAAGCCTGATGGTGTGTGAAGTTAGTGAGCCAAATGGAGTTGTTCTGCCACAAGAACCACTCGGCTGATCCTTCTTCAATATGCCCTTCACCAACATGCAGTGTTTCCTTGATTGAATTAGCTCTCACACCAATATTTGCGTCTAGAGCCTTTGCATTGAGGGCTATCTGAAAACGGCTGTGGCGCTGAAGTTGCCTGAGAATGTGGAGTTGGTGGCATGTGAAACCCGCATGTGGAGCATTCGTTTGTGTGGGATGCTCTACCAGGTTCATTCCTAGATAATGCACTAAAAGGGCACTAAGCATAGAGTGTGAAAACTGAGTTTCCTTGAGAGCTGCTTGGAAGCCTGATGGTGTGTGAAGTTAGTGAGCCAAATGGAGTTGTTCTCCCACAAGAACCACTCGGCTGATCCTTCTTCAATATGCCCTTCACCAACATGCAGTGTTTCCTTGATTGAATTAGCTCTCACACCAATATTTGCATCTAGAGCCTTTGCATTGAGGGTTATCTGAAAACGGCTGTGGCGCTGAAGTTGCCTGAGAAAGTGGAGTTGGTGGCATGTGAAACCCGCATGTGGAGCATTCGTTTGTGTGGGATGCTCTACCAGGTTCATTCCTAGATAATGCACTCAAAGGGCACTAAGCATAGAGTGTGAAAACTGAGTTTCCTTGAGAGCTGCTTGGAAGCCTGATGGTGTGTGAAGTTAGTGAGCCAAATGGAGTTGTTCTCCCACAAGAACCACTCGGCTGATCCTTCTTCAATATGCCCTTCACCAGCATGCAGTGTTTCCTTGATTGAATTAGCTCTCACACCAATATTTGCGTCTAGAGCCTTTGCATTGAGGGCTATCTGAAAACGGCTGTGGCGCTGAAGTTGCCTGAGAAAGTGGAGTTGGTGGCATGTGAAACCCGCATGTGGAGCATTCGTTTGTGTGGGATGCTCTACCAGGTTCATTCCTAGATAATGCACTCAAAGGGCACTAAGCATAGAGTGTGAAAACTGAGTTTCCTTGAGAGCTGCTTGGAAGCCTGATGGTGTGTGAAGTTAGTGAGCCAAATGGAGTTGTTCTCCCACAAGAACCACTCGGCTGATCCTTCTTCAATATGCCCTTCACCAACATGCAGTGTTTCCTTGATTGAATTAGCTCTCACACCAATATTTGCGTCTAGAGCCTTTGCATTGAGGGCTATCTGAAAACGGCTGTGGCGCTGAAGTTGCCTGAGAAAGTGGAGTTGGTGGCATGTGAAACCCGCATGTGGAGCATTCGTTTGTGTGGGATGCTCTACCAGGTTCATTCCTAGATAATGCACTCAAAAGGCACTAAGCATAGAGTGTGAAAACTGAGTCTCCTTGAGAGCTGCTTGGAAGCCTGATGGTGTGTGAAGTTAGTGAGCCAAATGGAGTTGTTCTGCCACAGAACCACTCGGCTGATCCTTCTTCAATATGCCCTTCACCAACATGCAGTGTTTCCTTGATTGAATTAGCTCTCACACCAATATTTGCATCTAGAGCCTTTGCATTGAGGGTTATCTGAAAACGGCTGTGGCGCTGAAGTTGCCTGAGAAAGTGGAGTTGGTGGCATGTGAAACCCGCATGTGGAGCATTCGTTTGTGTGGGATGCTCTACCAGGTTCATTCCTAGATAATGCACTCAAAGGACACTAAGCATAGAGTGTGAAAACTGAGTTTCCTTGAGAGCTGCTTGGAAGCCTGATGGTGTGTGAAGTTAGTGAGCAAAATGGAGTTGTTCTCCCACAAGAACCACTCGGCTGATCCTTCTTCAATATGCCCTTCACCAACATGCAGTGTTTCCTTGATTGAATTAGCTCTCACACCAATATTTGCGTCTAGAGCCTTTGCATTGAGGGCTATCTGAAAACGGCTGTGGCGCTGAAGTTGCCTGAGAAAGTGGAGTTGGTGGCATGTGAAACCCGCATGTGGAGCATTCGTTTGTGTGGGATGCTCTACCAGGTTCATTCCTAGATAATGCACTCAAAAGGCACTAAGCATAGAGTGTGAAAACTGAGTCTCCTTGAGAGCTGCTTGGAAGCCTGATGGTGTGTGAAGTTAGTGAGCCAAATGGAGTTGTTCTCCCACAAGAACCACTCGGCTGATCCTTCTTCAATATGCCCTTCACCAACATGCAGTGTTTCCTTGATTGAATTAGCTCTCACACCAATTTTTGCATCTAGAGCCTTTGCATTGAGGGTTATCTGAAAACGGCTGTGGCGCTGAAGTTGCCTGAGAAAGTGGAGTTGGTGGCATGTGAAACCCGCATGTGGAGCATTCGTTTGTGTGGGATGCTCTACCAGGTTCATTCCTAGATAATGCACTCAAAGGGCACTAAGCATAGAGTGTGAAAACTGAGTTTCCTTGAGAGCTGCTTGGAAGCCTGATGGTGTGTGAAGTTAGTGAGCCAAATGGAGTTGTTCTCCCACAAGAACCACTCGGCTGATCCTTCTTCAATATGCCCTTCACCAACATGCAGTGTTTCCTTGATTGAATTAGCTCTCACACCAATATTTGCGTCTAGAGCCTTTGCATTGAGGGCTATCTGAAAACGGCTGTGGCGCTGAAGTTGCCTGAGAATGTGGAGTTGGTGGCATGTGAAACCCGCATGTGGAGCATTCGTTTGTGTGGGATGCTCTACCAGGTTCATTCCTAGATAATGCACTCAAAGGGCACTAAGCATAGAGTGTGAAAACTGAGTTTCCTTGAGAGCTGCTTGGAAGCCTGATGGTGTGTGAAGTTAGTGAGCCAAATGGAGTTGTTCTCCCACAAGAACCACTCGGCTGATCCTTCTTCAATATGCCCTTCACCAACATGCAGTGTTTCCTTGATTAAATTAGCTCTCACACCAATATTTGCGTCTAGAGCCTTTGCATTGAGGGCTATCTGAAAACGGCTGTGGCGCTGAAGTTGCCTGAGAAAGTGGAGTTGGTGGCATGTGAAACCCGCATGTGGAGCATTCGTTTGTGTGGGATGCTCTACCAGGTTCATTCCTAGATAATGCACTCAAAAGGCACTAAGCATAGAGTGTGAAAACTGAGTCTCCTTGAGAGCTGCTTGGAAGCCTGATGGTGTGTGAAGTTAGTGAGCCAAATGGAGTTGTTCTCCCACAAGAACCACTCGGCTGATCCTTCTTCAATATGCCCTTCACCAACATGCAGTGTTTCCTTGATTGAATTAGCTCTCACACCAATTTTTGCATCTAGAGCCTTTGCATTGAGGGTTATCTGAAAACGGCTGTGGCGCTGAAGTTGCCTGAGAAAGTGGAGTTGGTGGCATGTGAAACCCGCATGTGGAGCATTCGTTTGTGTGGGATGCTCTACCAGGTTCATTCCTAGATAATGCACTCAAAGGGCACTAAGCATAGAGTGTGAAAACTGAGTTTCCTTGAGAGCTGCTTGGAAGCCTGATGGTGTGTGAAGTTAGTGAGCCAAATGGAGTTGTTCTCCCACAAGAACCACTCGGCTGATCCTTCTTCAATATGCCCTTCACCAACATGCAGTGTTTCCTTGATTGAATTAGCTCTCACACCAATATTTGCGTCTAGAGCCTTTGCATTGAGGGCTATCTGAAAACGGCTGTGGCGCTGAAGTTGCCCGAGAAAGTGGAGTTGGTGGCATGTGAAACCCGCATGTGGAGCATTCGTTTGTGTGGGATGCTCTACCAGGTTCATTCCCAGATAATGCACTCAAAAGGCACTAAGCATAGAGTGTGAAAACTGAGTCTCCTTGAGAGCTGCTTGGAAGCCTGATGGTGTGTGAAGTTAGTGAGCCAAATGGAGTTGTTCTGCCACAAGAACCACTCGGCTGATCCTTCTTCAATATGCCCTTCACCAACATGCAGTGTTTCCTTGATTGAATTAGCTCTCACACCAATATTTGCGTCTAGAGCCTTTGCATTGAGGGCTATCTGAAAACGGCTGTGGCGCTGAAGTTGCCTGAGAATGTGGAGTTGGTGGCATGTGAAACCCGCATGTGGAGCATTCGTTTGTGTGGGATGCTCTACCAGGTTCATTCCTAGATAATGCACTCAAAGGGCACTAAGCATAGAGTGTGAAAACTGAGTTTCCTTGAGAGCTGCTTGGAAGCCTGATGGTGTGTGAAGTTAGTGAGCCAAATGGAGTTGTTCTCCCACAAGAACCACTCGGCTGATCCTTCTTCAATATGCCCTTCACCAACATGCAGTGTTTCCTTGATTGAATTAGCTCTCACACCAATATTTGCGTCTAGAGCCTTTGCATTGAGGGCTATCTGAAAACGGCTGTGGCGCTGAAGTTGCCTGAGAAAGTGGAGTTGGTGGCATGTGAAACCCGCATGTGGAGCATTCGTTTGTGTGGGATGCTCTACCAGGTTCATTCCTAGATAATGCACTCAAAGGGCACTAAGCATAGAGTGTGAAAACTGAGTTTCCTTGAGAGCTGCTTGGAAGCCTGATGGTGTGTGAAGTTAGTGAGCCAAATGGAGTTGTTCTCCCACAAGAACCACTCGGCTGATCCTTCTTCAATATGCCCTTCACCAACATGCAGTGTTTCCTTGATTGAATTAGCTCTCACACCAATTTTTGCATCTAGAGCCTTTGCATTGAGGGTTATCTGAAAACGGCTGTGGCGCTGAAGTTGCCTGAGAAAGTGGAGTTGGTGGCATGTGAAACCCGCATGTGGAGCATTCGTTTGTGTGGGATGCTCTACCAGGTTCATTCCTAGATAATGCACTCAAAGGGCACTAAGCATAGAGTGTGAAAACTGAGTTTCCTTGAGAGCTGCTTGGAAGCCTGATGGTGTGTGAAGTTAGTGAGCCAAATGGAGTTGTTCTCCCACAAGAACCACTCGGCTGATCCTTCTTCAATATGCCCTTCACCAACATGCAGTGTTTCCTTGATTGAATTAGCTCTCACACCAATATTTGCGTCTAGAGCCTTTGCATTGAGGGCTATCTGAAAACGGCTGTGGCGCTGAAGTTGCCTGAGAATGTGGAGTTGGTGGCATGTGAAACCCGCATGTGGAGCATTCGTTTGTGTGGGATGCTCTACCAGGTTCATTCCTAGATAATGCACTCAAAGGGCACTAAGCATAGAGTGTGAAAACTGAGTTTCCTTGAGAGCTGCTTGGAAGCCTGATGGTGTGTGAAGTTAGTGAGCCAAATGGAGTTGTTCTCCCACAAGAACCACTCGGCTGATCCTTCTTCAATATGCCCTTCACCAACATGCAGTGTTTCCTTGATTGAATTAGCTCTCACACCAATATTTGCGTCTAGAGCCTTTGCATTGAGCGCTATCTGAAAACGGCTGTGGCGCTGAAGTTGCCTGAGAAAGTGGAGTTGGTGGCATGTGAAACCCGCATGTGGAGCATTCGTTTGTGTGGGATGCTCTACCAGGTTCATTCCTAGATAATGCACTCAAAAGGCACTAAGCATAGAGTGTGAAAACTGAGTCTCCTTGAGAGCTGCTTGGAAGCCTGATGGTGTGTGAAGTTAGTGAGCCAAATGGAGTTGTTCTCCCACAAAAACCACTCGGCTGATCCTTCTTCAATATGCCCTTCACCAACATGCAGTGTTTCCTTGATTGAATTAGCTCTCACACCAATATTTGCGTCTAGAGCCTTTGCATTGAGGGCTATCTGAAAACGGCTGTGGCGCTGAAGTTGCCTGAGAAAGTGGGGTTGGTGGCATGTGAAACCCGCATGTGGAGCATTCGTTTGTGTGGGATGCTCTACCAGGTTCATTCCTAGATAATGCACTAAAAGGGCACTAAGCATAGAGTGTGAAAATTGAGTTTCCTTGAGAGCTGCTTGGAAGCCTGATGGTGTGTGAAGTTAGTGAGCCAAATGGAGTTGTTCTCCCACAAGAACCACTCGGCTGATCCTTCTTCAATATGCCCTTCACCAACATGCAGTGTTTCCTTGATTGAATTAGCTCTCACACCAATATTTGCATCTAGAGCCTTTGCATTGAGGGTTATCTGAAAACGGCTGTGGCGCTGAAGTTGCCTGAGAAAGTGGAGTTGGTGGCATGTGAAACCCGCATGTGGAGCATTCGTTTGTGTGGGATGCTCTACCAGGTTCATTCCTAGATAATGCACTCAAAGGGCACTAAGCATAGAGTGTGAAAACTGAGTTTCCTTGAGAGCTGCTTGGAAGCCTGATGGTGTGTGAAGTTAGTGAGCCAAATGGAGTTGTTCTCCCACAAGAACCACTCGGCTGATCCTTCTTCAATATGCCCTTCACCAACATGCAGTGTTTCCTTGATTGAATTAGCTCTCACACCAATATTTGCGTCTAGAGCCTTTGCATTGAGGGCTATCTGAAAACGGCTGTGGCGCTGAAGTTGCCTGAGAATGTGGAGTTGGTGGCATGTGAAACCCGCATGTGGAGCATTCGTTTGTGTGGGATGCTCTACCAGGTTCATTCCTAGATAATGCACTCAAAAGGCACTAAGCATAGAGTGTGAAAACTGAGTTTCCTTGAGAGATGCTTGGAAGCCTGATGGTGTGTGAAGTTAGTGAGCCAAATGGAGTTGTTCTGCCACAAGAACCACTCGGCTGATCCTTCTTCAATATGCCCTTCACCAACATGCAGTGTTTCCTTGATTGAATTAGCTCTCACACCAATATTTGCGTCTAGAGCCTTTGCATTGAGGGCTATCTGAAAACGGCTGTGGCGCTGAAGTTGCCTGTGAATGTGGAGTTGGTGGCATGTGAAACCCGCATGTGGAGCATTCGTTTGTGTGGGATGCTGACCAAGCATCATTTCAGTCCTAGGCACGCAAAGGGCACTAAGCATAGAGTGTGAAAACTGAGTTTCCTTGAGAGCTGCTTGGAAGCCTGATGGTGTGTGAAGTTAGTGAGCCAAATGGAGTTGTTCTCCCACAAGAACCACTCGGCTGATCCTTCTTCAATATGCCCTTCACCAACATGCAGTGTTTCCTTGATTGAATTAGCTCTCACACCAATATTTGCATCTAGAGCCTTTGCATTGAGGGTTATCTGAAAACGGCTGTGGCGCTGAAGTTGCCTGAGAAAGTGGAGTTGGTGGCATGTGAAACCCGCATGTGGAGCATTCGTTTGTGTCGGATGCTCTACCAGGTTCATTCCTAGATAATGCACTCAAAGGGCACTAAGCATAGAGTGTGAAAACTGAGTTTCCTTGAGAGCTGCTTGGAAGCCTGATGGTGTGTGAAGTTAGTGAGCCAAATGGAGTTGTTCTCCCACAAGAACCACTCGGCTGATCCTTCTTCAATATGCCCTTCACCAACATGCAGTGTTTCCTTGATTGAATTAGCTCTCACACCAATATTTGCGTCTAGAGCCTTTGCATTGAGGGCTATCTGAAAACGGCTGTGGCGCTGAAGTTGCCTGAGAATGTGGAGTTGGTGGCATGTGAAACCCGCATGTGGAGCATTCGTTTGTGTGGGATGCTCTACCAGGTTCATTCCTAGATAATGCACTCAAAAGGCACTAAGCATAGAGTGTGAAAACTGAGTTTCCTTGAGAGCTGCTTGGAAGCCTGATGGTGTGTGAAGTTAGTGAGCCAAATGGAGTTGTTCTCCCACAAGAACCACTCGGCTGATCCTTCTTCAATATGCCCTTCACCAACATGCAGTGTTTCCTTGATTGAATTAGCTCTCACACCAATATTTGCGTCTAGAGCCTTTGCATTGAGGGCTATCTGAAAACGGCTGTGGCGCTGAAGTTGCCTGAGAAAGTGGAGTTGGTGGCATGTGAAACCCGCATGTGGAGCATTCGTTTGTGTGGGATGCTCTACCAGGTTCATTCCTAGATAATGCACTCAAAAGGCACTAAGCATAGAGTGTGAAAACTGAGTCTCCTTGAGAGCTGCTTGGAAGCCTGATGGTGTGTGAAGTTAGTGAGCCAAATGGAGTTGTTCTGCCACAAGAACCACTCGGCTGATCCTTCTTCAATATGCCCTTCACCAACATGCAGTGTTTCCTTGATTGAATTAGCTCTCACACCAATTTTTGCATCTAGAGCCTTTGCATTGAGGGTTATCTGAAAACGGCTGTAGCGCTGAAGTTGCCTGAGAAAGTGGAGTTGGTGGCATGTGAAACCCGCATGTGGAGCATTCGTTTGTGTGGGATGCTCTACCAGGTTCATTCCTAGATAATGCACTCAAAGGGCACTAAGCATAGAGTGTGAAAACTGAGTTTCCTTGAGAGCTGCTTGGAAGCCTGATGGTGTGTGAAGTTAGTGAGCCAAATGGAGTTGTTCTCCCACAAGAACCACTCGGCTGATCCTTCTTCAATATGCCCTTCACCAACATGCAGTGTTTCCTTGATTGAATTAGCTCTCACACCAACATTTGCGTCTAGAGCCTTTGCATTGAGGGCTATCTGAAAACGGCTGTGGCGCTGAAGTTGCCTGTGAATGTGGAGTTGGTGGCATGTGAAACCCGCATGTGGAGCATTCGTTTGTGTGGGATGCTCTACCAGGTTCATTCCTAGATAATGCACTCAAAGGGCACTAAGCATAGAGTGTGAAAACTGAGTTTCCTTGAGAGCTGCTTGGAAGCCTGATGGTGTGTGAAGTTAGTGAGCCAAATGGAGTTGTTCTCCCACAAGAACCACTCGGCTGATCCTTCTTCAATATGCCCTTCACCAACATGCAGTGTTTCCTTGATTGAATTAGCTCTCACACCAATATTTGCGTCTAGAGCCTTTGCATTGAGGGCTATCTGAAAACGGCTGTGGCGCTGAAGTTGCCTGGGAAAGTGGAGTTGGTGGCATGTGAAACCCGCATGTGGAGCATTCGTTTGTGTGGGATGCTCTACCAGGTTCATTCCTAGATAATGCACTCAAAAGGCACTAAGCATAGAGTGTGAAAACTGAGTTTCCTTGAGAGCTGCTTGGAAGCCTGATGGTGTGTGAAGTTAGTGAGCCAAATGGAGTTGTTCTCCCACAAGAACCACTCGGCTGATCCTTCTTCAATATGCCCTTCACCAACATGCAGTGTTTCCTTGATTGAATTAGCTCTCACACCAATATTTGCGTCTAGAGCCTTTGCATTGAGGGCTATCTGAAAACGGCTGTGGCGCTGAAGTTGCCTGAGAAAGTGGAGTTGGTGGCATGTGAAACCCGCATGTGGAGCATTCGTTTGTGTGGGATGCTCTACCAGGTTCATTCCTAGATAATGCACTCAAAAGGCACTAAGCATAGAGTGTGAAAACTGAGTCTCCTTGAGAGCTGCTTGGAAGCCTGATGGTGTGTGAAGTTAGTGAGCCAAATGGAGTTGTTCTCCGACAAGAACCACTCGGCTGATCCTTCTTCAATATGCCCTTCACCAACATGCAGTGTTTCCTTGATTGAATTAGCTCTCACACCAATATTTGCGTCTAGAGCCTTTGCATTGAGGGCTATCTGAAAACGGCAGTGGCGCTGAAGTTGCCTGTCCATGTGGGGTTGGTGGCATGTGAAACCCGCATGTGGAGCATTCGTTTGTGTGGGATGCTCTACCAGGTTCATTCCTAGATAATGCACTCAAAGGGCACTAAGCATAGAGTGTGAAAACTGAGTTTCCTTGAGAGCTGCTTGGAAGCCTGATGGTGTGTGAAGTTAGTGAGCCAAATGGAGTTGTTCTCCCACAAGAACCACTCGGCTGATCCTTCTTCAATATGCCCTTCACCAACATGCAGTGTTTCCTTGATTGAATTAGCTCTCACACCAATATTTGCGTCTAGAGCCTTTGCATTGAGGGCTATCTGAAAACGGCTGTGGCGCTGAAGTTGCCTGAGAAAGTGGAGTTGGTGGCATGTGAAACCCGCATGTGGAGCATTCGTTTGTGTGGGATGCTCTACCAGGTTCATTCCTAGATAATGCACTCAAAGGGCACTAAGCATAGAGTGTGAAAACTGAGTTTCCTTGAGAGCTGCTTGGAAGCCTGATGGTGTGTGAAGTTAGTGAGCCAAATGGAGTTGTTCTCCCACAAGAACCACTCGGCTGATCCTTCTTCAATATGCCCTTCACCAACATGCAGTGTTTCCTTGATTGAATTAGCTCTCACACCAATATTTGCGTCTAGAGCCTTTGCATTGAGGGCTATCTGAAAACGGCTGTGGCGCTGAAGTTGCCTGAGAATGTGGAGTTGGTGGCATGTGAAACCCGCATGTGGAGCATTCGTTTGTGTGGGATGCTCTACCAGGTTCATTCCTAGATAATGCACTCAAAAGGCACTAAGCATAGAGTGTGAAAACTGAGTTTCCTTGAGAGCTGCTTGGAAGCCTGATGGTGTGTGAAGTTAGTGAGCCAAATGGAGTTGTTCTCCCACAAGAACCACTCGGCTGATCCTTCTTCAATATGCCCTTCACCAACATGCAGTGTTTCCTTGATTGAATTAGCTCTCACACCAATATTTGCGTCTAGAGCCTTTGCATTGAGGGCTATCTGAAAACGGCTGTGGCGCTGAAGTTGCCTGAGAAAGTGGAGTTGGTGGCATGTGAAACCCGCATGTGGAGCATTCGTTTGTGTGGGATGCTCTACCAGGTTCATTCCTAGATAATGCACTCAAAAGGCACTAAGCATAGAGTGTGAAAACTGAGTCTCCTTGAGAGCTGCTTGGAAGCCTGATGGTGTGTGAAGTTAGTGAGCCAAATGGAGTTGTTCTCCCACAAGAACCACTCGGCTGATCCTTCTTCAATATGCCCTTCACCAACATGCAGTGTTTCCTTGATTGAATTAGCTCTCACACCAATTTTTGCATCTAGAGCCTTTGCATTGAGGGTTATCTGAAAACGGCTGTAGCGCTGAAGTTGCCTGAGAAAGTGGAGTTGGTGGCATGTGAAACCCGCATGTGGAGCATTCGTTTGTGTGGGATGCTCTACCAGGTTCATTCCTAGATAATGCACTCAAAGGGCACTAAGCATAGAGTGTGAAAACTGAGTTTCCTTGAGAGCTGCTTGGAAGCCTGATGGTGTGTGAAGTTAGTGAGCCAAATGGAGTTGTTCTCCCACAAGAACCACTCGGCTGATCCTTCTTCAATATGCCCTTCACCAACATGCAGTGTTTCCTTGATTGAATTAGCTCTCACACCAATATTTGCGTCTAGAGCCTTTGCATTGAGGGCTATCTGAAAACGGCAGTGGCGCTGAAGTTGCCTGTGAATGTGGAGTTGGTGGCATGTGAAACCCGCATGTGGAGCATTCGTTTGTGTGGGATGCTCTACCAGGTTCATTCCTAGATAATGCACTCAAAGGGCACTAAGCATAGAGTGTGAAAACTGAGTTTCCTTGAGAGCTGCTTGGAAGCCTGATGGTGTGTGAAGTTAGTGAGCCAAATGGAGTTGTTCTCCCACAAGAACCACTCGGCTGATCCTTCTTCAATATGCCCTTCACCAACATGCAGTGTTTCCTTGATTGAATTAGCTCTCACACCAATATTTGCGTCTAGAGCCTTTGCATTGAGGGCTATCTGAAAACGGCTGTGGCGCTGAAGTTGCCTGGGAAAGTGGAGTTGGTGGCATGTGAAACCCGCATGTGGAGCATTCGTTTGTGTGGGATGCTCTACCAGGTTCATTCCTAGATAATGCACTCAAAAGGCACTAAGCATAGAGTGTGAAAACTGAGTCTCCTTGAGAGCTGCTTGGAAGCCTGATGGTGTGTGAAGTTAGTGAGCCAAATGGAGTTGTTCTCCCACAAGAACCACTCGGCTGATCCTTCTTCAATATGCCCTTCACCAACATGCAGTGTTTCCTTGATTGAATTAGCTCTCACACCAATATTTGCGTCTAGAGCCTTTGCATTGAGGGCTATCTGAAAACGGCAGTGGCGCTGAAGTTGCCTGTCCATGTGGGGTTGGTGGCATGTGAAACCCGCATGTGGAGCATTCGTTTGTGTGGGATGCTCTACCAGGTTCATTCCTAGATAATGCACTCAAAGGGCACTAAGCATAGAGTGTGAAAACTGAGTCTCCTTGAGAGCTGCTTGGAAGCCTGATGGTGTGTGAAGTTAGTGAGCCAAATGGAGTTGTTCTCCCACAAGAACCACTCGGCTGATCCTTCTTCAATATGCCCTTCACCAACATGCAGTGTTTCCTTGATTGAATTAGCTCTCACACCAATATTTGCGTCTAGAGCCTTTGCATTGAGGGCTATCTGAAAACGGCAGTGGCGCTGAAGTTGCCTGTCCATGTGGGGTTGGTGGCATGTGAAACCCGCATGTGGAGCATTCGTTTGTGTGGGATGCTCTACCAGGTTCATTCCTAGATAATGCACTCAAAGGGCACTAAGCATAGAGTGTGAAAACTGAGTTTCCTTGAGAGCTGCTTGGAAGCCTGATGGTGTGTGAAGTTAGTGAGCCAAATGGAGTTGTTCTCCCACAAGAACCACTCGGCTGATCCTTCTTCAATATGCCCTTCACCAACATGCAGTGTTTCCTTGATTGAATTAGCTCTCACACCAATATTTGTTTGTAGAACCTTAGCATTGAGGGCTATCTGAAAACGGCTGTGGCGCTGAAGTTGCCTGAGAATGTGGAGTTGGTGGCATGTGAAACCCGCATGTGGAGCATTCGTTTGTGTGGGATGCTCTACCAGGTTCATTCCTAGATAATGCACTCAAAGGGCACTAAGCATAGAGTGTGAAAATTGAGTTTCCTTGAGAGCTGCTTGGAAGCCTGATGGTGTGTGAAGTTAGTGAGCCAAATGGAGTTGTTCTCCCACAAGAACCACTCGGCTGATCCTTCTTCAATATGCCCTTCACCAACATGCAGTGTTTCCTTGATTGAATTAGCTCTCACACCAACATTTGCATCTAGAGCCTTTGCATTGAGGGCTATCTGAAAACGGCTGTGGCACTGAAGTTGCCTGAGAAAGTGGAGTTGGTGGCATGTGAAACCCGCATGTGGAGCATTCGTTTGTGTGGGATGCTCTACCAGGTTCATTCCTAGATAATGCACTCAAAGGGCACTAAGCATAGAGTGTGAAAACTGAGTTTCCTTGAGAGCTGCTTGGAAGATGATGGTGTGTGAAGTTAGTGAGCCAAATGGAGTTGTTCTCCCACAAGAACCACTCGGCTGATCCTTCTTCAATATGCCCTTCACCAACATGCAGTGTTTCCTTGATTGAATTAGCTCTCACACCAATTTTTGCATCTAGAGCCTTTGCATTGAGGGTTATCTGAAAACGGCTGTGGCGCTGAAGTTGCCTGAGAAAGTGGAGTTGGTGGCATGTGAAACCCGCATGTGGAGCATTCGTTTGTGTGGGATGCTCTACCAGGTTCATTCCTAGATAATGCACTCAAAGGGCACTAAGCATAGAGTGTGAAAACTGAGTTTCCTTGAGAGCTGCTTGGAAGCCTGATGGTGTGTGAAGTTAGTGAGCCAAATGGAGTTGTTCTCCCACAAGAACCACTCGGCTGATCCTTCTTCAATATGCCCTTCACCAACATGCAGTGTTTCCTTGATTGAATTAGCTCTCACACCAATATTTGCGTCTAGAGCCTTTGCATTGAGGGCTATCTGAAAACGGCTGTGGCGCTGAAGTTGCTCGAGAATGTGGAGTTGGTGGCATGTGAAACCCGCATGTGGAGCATTCGTTTGTGTGGGATGCTCTACCAGGTTCATTCCTAGATAATGCACTCAAAGGGCAATAAGCATAGAGTGTGAAAACTGAGTTTCTTTGAGAGCTGCTTGGAAGCCTGATGGTTGTGAAGTTAGTGAGCCAAATGGAGTTGTTCTCCCACAAGAACCACTCTGCTGATCCTTCTTCAATATGCCCTTCACCAACATGCAGTGTTTCCTTGATTGAATTAGTTCTCACACCAATATTTGCGTCTAGAGCCTTACATTGAGGGTTATCTGAAAACGGCTGTGGCGCTGAAGTTGCGTGAGAATGTGGAGTTGGTGGCATGTGAAACCCGCATGTGGAGCATTCGTTTGTGTGGGATGCTCTACCAGGTTCATTCCTAGATAATGCACTCAAAGGGCACTAAGCATAGAGTGTGAAAACTGAGTTTCCTTGAGAGCTGCTTGGAAGCCTGATGGTGTGTGAAGTTAGTGAGCCAAATGGAGTTGTTCTCCCACAAGAACCACTCGGCTGATCCTTCTTCAATATGCCCTTCACCAACATGCAGTGTTTCCTTGATTGAATTAGCTCTCACACCAATATTTGTGTCTAGAGCCTTTGCATTGAGGGCTATCTGAAAACGGCTGTGGCGCTGAAGTTGCCTGTCCATGTGGGGTTGGTGGCATGTGAAACCCGCATGTGGAGCATTCGTTTGTGTGGGATGCTCTACCAGGTTCATTCCTAGATAATGCACTCAAAGGGCACTAAGCATAGAGTGTGAAAACTGAGTTTCCTTGAGAGCTGCTTGGAAGCCTGATGGTGTGTGAAGTTAGTGAGCCAAATGGAGTTGTTCTCCCACAAGAACCACTCGGCTGATCCTTCTTCAATATGCCCTTCAGTAACATGCAGTGTTTCCTTGATTGAATTAGCTCTCACACCAATATTTGTTTCTAGAACCTTAGCATTGAGGGCTATCTGAAAACGGCAGTGGCGCTGAAGTTGCCTGAGAATGTGGAGTTGGTGGCATGGGAAACCCGCATGTGGAGCATTCGTTTGTGTGGGATGCTCTACCAGGTTCATTCCTAGATAATGCACTCAAAGGGCACTAAGCATAGAGTGTGAAAATTGAGTTTCCTTGAGAGCTGCTTGGAAGCCTGATGGTGTGTGAAGTTAGTGAGCCAAATGGAGTTGTTCTCCCACAAGAACCACTCGGCTGATCCTTCTTAAATATGCCCTTCACCAACATGCAGTGTTTCCTTGATTGAATTAGCTCTCACACCAATATTTGCATCTAGAGCCTTTGCATTGAGGGTTATCTGAAAATGGCTGTGGCGCTGAAGTTGCCTGAGAAAGTGGAGTTGGTGGCATGTGAAACCCGCATGTGGAGCATTCGTTTGTGTGGGATGCTCTACCAGGTTCATTCCTAGATAATGCACTCAAAGGGCACTAAGCATAGAGTGTGAAAACTGAGTTTCCTTGAGAGCTGCTTGGAAGCCTGATGGTGTGTGAAGTTAGTGAGCCAAATGGAGTTGTTCTCCCACAAGAACCACTCGGCTGATCCTTCTTCAATATGCCCTTCACCAACATGCAGTGTTTCCTTGATTGAATTAGATCTCACACCAATATTTGCGTCTAGAGCCTTTGCATTGAGGGCTATCTGAAAATGGCTTTGGCGCTGAAGTTGTCTGTCCATGTGGGGTTGGTGGCATGTGAAACCCGCATGTGGAGCATTCGTTTGTGTGGGATGCTCTACGAGGTTCATTCCTAGATAATGCACTCAAAGGGCACTAAGCATAGAGTGTGAAAACTGAGTTTCCTTGAGAGCTGCTTGGAAGCCTGATGGTGTGTGAAGTTAGTGAGCCAAATGGAGTTGTTCTCCCACAAGAACCACTCGGCTGAACCTTCTTCAATATGCCCTTCAGTAACATGCAGTGTTTCCTTGATTGAATTAGCTCTCACACCAATATTTGTTTCTAGAACCTTAGCATTGAGGGCTATCTGAAAACGGCTGTGGCGCTGAAGTTGCCTGAGAATGTGGAGTTGGTGGCATGTGAAACCCGCATGTGGAGCATTCGTTTGTGTGGGATGCTCTACCAGGTTCATTCCTAGATAATGCACTAAAAGGGCACTAAGCATAGAGTGTGAAAATTGAGTTTCCTTGAGAGCTGCTTGGAAGCCTGATGGTGTGTGAAGTTAGTGAGCCAAATGGAGTTGTTCTCCCACAAGAACCACTCGGCTGATCCTTCTTCAATATGCCCTTCACCAACATGCAGTGTTTCCTTGATTGAATTAGCTCTCACACCAATATTTGCATCTAGAGCCTTTGCATTGAGGGTTATCTGAAAACGGCTGTGGAGCTGAAGTTGCCTGAGAAAGTGGAGTTGGTGGCATGTGAAACCCGCATGTGGAGCATTCGTTTGTGTGGGATGCTCTACCAGGTTCATTCCTAGATAATGCACTCAAAGGGCACTAAGCATAGAGTGTGAAAACTGAGTTTCCTTGAGAGCTGCTTGGAAGCCTGATGGTGTGTGAAGTTAGTGAGCCAAATGGAGTTGTTCTCCCACAAGAACCACTCGGCTGATCCTTCTTCAATATGCCCTTCACCAACATGCAGTGTTTCCTTGATTGAATTAGCTCTCACACCAATATTTGTTTCTAGAACCTTAGCATTGAGGGCTATCTGAAAACGGCTGTGGCGCTGAAGTTGCCTGAGAATGTGGAGTTGGTGGCATGTGAAACCCGCATGTGGAGTATTCGTTTGTGTGGGATGCTCTACCAGGTTCATTCCTAGATAATGCACTAAAAGGGCACTAAGCATAGAGTGTGAAAATTGAGTTTCCTTGAGAGCTGCTTGGAAGCCTGATGGTGTGTGAAGTTAGTGAGCCAAATGGAGTTGTTCTCCCACAAGAACCACTCGGCTGATCCTTCTTCAATATGCCCTTCACCAACATGCAGTGTTTCCTTGATTGAATTAGCTCTCACACCAATATTTGCATCTAGAGCCTTTGCATTGAGGGCTATCTGAAAACGGCTGTGGAGCTGAAGTTGCCTGAGAAAGTGGAGTTGGTGGCATGTGAAACCCGCATGTGGAGCATTCGTTTGTGTGGGATGCTCTACCAGGTTCATTCCTAGATAATGCACTCAAAGGGCACTAAGCATAGAGTGTGAAAACTGAGTTTCCTTGAGAGCTGCTTGGAAGCCTGATGGTGTGTGAAGTTAGTGAGCCAAATGGAGTTGTTCTCCCACAAGAACCACTCGGCTGATCCTTCTTCAATATGCCCTTCACCAACATGCAGTGTTTCCTTGATTGAATTAGCTCTCACACCAATATTTGCGTCTAGAGCCTTTGCATTGAGGGCTATCTGAAAACGGCTGTGGCGCTGAAGTTGCCTGAGAATGTGGAGTTGGTGGCATGTGAAACCCGCATGTGGAGCATTCGTTTGTGTGGGATGCTCTACCAGGTTCATTCCTAGATAATGCACTCAAAGGGCACTAAGCATAGAGTGTGAAAACTGAGTTTCCTTGAGAGCTGCTTGGAAGCCTGATGGTGTGTGAAGTTAGTGAGCCAAATGGAGTTGTTCTCCCACAAGAACCACTCGGCTGAGCCTTCTTCAATATGCCCTTCACCAACATGCAGTGTTTCCTTGATTGAATTAGCTCTCACACCAATATTTGCGTCTAGAGCCTTTGCATTGAGGGCTATCTGAAAACGGCTGTGGCGCTGAAGTTGCCTGAGAAAGTGGAGTTGGTGGCATGTGAAACCCGCATGTGGAGCATTCGTTTGTGTGGGATGCTCTACCAGGTTCATTCCTAGATAATGCACTCAAAAGGCACTAAGCATAGAGTGTGAAAACTGAGTCTCCTTGAGAGCTGCTTGGAAGCCTGATGGTGTGTGAAGTTAGTGAGCCAAATGGAGTTGTTCTCCCACAAGAACCACTCGGCTGATCCTTCTTCAATATGCCCTTCACCAACATGCAGTGTTTCCTTGATTGAATTAGCTCTCACACCAATATTTGCGTCTAGAGCCTTTGCATTGAGGGCTATCTGAAAACGGCTGTGGCGCTGAAGTTGCCTGAGAAAGTGGAGTTGGTGGCATGTGAAACCCGCATGTGGAGCATTCGTTTGTGTGGGATGCTCTACCAGGTTCATTCCTAGATAATGCACTCAAAAGGCACTAAGCATAGAGTGTGAAAACTGAGTCTCCTTGAGAGCTGCTTGGAAGCCTGATGGTGTGTGAAGTTAGTGAGCCAAATGGAGTTGTTCTCCCACAAGAACCACTCGGCTGATCCTTCTTCAATATGCCCTTCACCAACATGCAGTGTTTCCTTGATTGAATTAGCTCTCACACCAATATTTGCGTCTAGAGCCTTTGCATTGAGGGCTATCTGAAAACGGCTGTGGCGCTGAAGTTGCCTGTGAATGTGGAGTTGTTGGCATGTGAAACCCGCATGTGGAGCATTCGTTTGTGTGGGATGCTCTACCAGGTTCATTCCTAGATAATGCACTCAAAGGGCACTAAGCATAGAGTGTGAAAACTGAGTTTCCTTGAGAGCTGCTTGGAAGCCTGATGGTGTGTGAAGTTAGTGAGCCAAATGGAGTTGTTCTCCCACAAGAACCACTCGGCTGATGCTTCTTCAATATGCCCTTCACCAACATGCAGTGTTTCCTTGATTGAATTAGCTCTCACACCAATATTTGCATCTAGAGCCTTTGCATTGAGGGTCATCTGAAAACGGCTGTGGAGCTGAAGTTGCCTGAGAAAGTGGAGTTGGTGGCATGTGAAACCCGCATGTGGAGCATTCGTTTGTGTGGGATGCTCTACCAGGTTCATTCCTAGATAATGCACTCAAAGGGCACTAAGCATAGAGAGTGAAAACTGAGTTTCCTTGAGAGCTGCTTGGAAGCGTGATGGTGTGTGAAGTTAGTGAGCCAAATGGAGTTGTTCTCCCACAAGAACCACTCGGCTGATCCTTCTTCAATATGCCCTTCACCAACATGCAGTGTTTCCTTGATTGAATTAGCTCTCACACCAATATTTGCGTCTAGAGCCTTTGCATTGAGGGCTATCTGAAAACGGCTGTGGCGCTGAAGTTGCCTGAGAATGTGGAGTTGGTGGCATGTGAAACCCGCATGTGGAGCATTCGTTTGTGTGGGATGCTCTACCAGGTTCATTCCTAGATAATGCACTCAAAGGGCACTAAGCATAGAGTGTGAAAACTGAGTTTCCTTGAGAGCTGCTTGGAAGCCTGATGGTGTGTGAAGTTAGTGAGCCAAATGGAGTTGTTCTGCCACAAGAACCACTCGGCTGATCCTTCTTCAATATGCCCTTCACCAACATGCAGTGTTTCCTTGATTGAATTAGATCTCACACCAATATTTGCGTCTAGAGCCTTTGCATTGAGGGCTATCTGAAAACGGCTTTGGCGCTGAAGTTGTCTGTCCATGTGGGGTTGGTGGCATGTGAAACCCGCATGTGGAGCATTCGTTTGTGTGGGATGCTCTACCAGGTTCATTCCTAGATAATGCACTCAAAGGGCACTAAGCATAGAGTGTGAAAACTGAGTTTCCTTGAGAGCTGCTTGGAAGCCTGATGGTGTGTGAAGTTAGTGAGCCAAATGGAGTTGTTCTCCCACAAGAACCACTCGGCTGATCCTTCTTCAATATGCCCTTCAGTAACATGCAGTGTTTCCTTGATTGAATTAGCTCTCACACCAATATTTGTTTCTAGAACCTTAGCATTGAGGGCTATCTGAAAACGGCTGTGGCGCTGAAGTTGCCTGAGAATGTGGAGTTGGTGGCATGTGAAACCCGCATGTGGAGCATTCGTTTGTGTGGGATGCTCTACCAGGTTCATTCCTAGATAATGCACTAAAAGGGCACTAAGCATAGAGTGTGAAAATTGAGTTTCCTTGAGAGCTGCTTGGAAGCCTGATGGTGTGTGAAGTTAGTGAGCCAAATGGAGTTGTTCTCCCACAAGAACCACTCGGCTGATCCTTCTTCAATATGCCCTTCACCAACATGCAGTGTTTCCTTGATTGAATTAGCTCTCACACCAATATTTGCATCTAGAGCCTTTGCATTGAGGGTTATCTGAAAACGGCTGTGGCGCTGAAGTTGCCTGAGAAAGTGGAGTTGGTGGCATGTGAAACCCGCATGTGGAGCATTCGTTTGTGTGGGATGCTCTACCAGGTTCATTCCTAGATAATGCACTCAAAGGGCACTAAGCATAGAGTGTGAAAACTGAGTTTCCTTGAGAGCTGCTTGGAAGCCTGATGGTGTGTGAAGTTAGTGAGCCAAATGGAGTTGTTCTCCCACAAGAACCACTCGGCTGATCCTTCTTCAATATGCCCTTCACTAACATGCAGTGTTTCCTTGATTGAATTAGCTCTCACACCAATATTTGCATCTAGAGCCTTTGCATTGAGGGTCATCTGAAAACGGCTGTGGAGCTGAAGTTGCCTGAGAAAGTGGAGTTGGTGGCATGTGAAACCCGCATGTGGAGCATTCGTTTGTGTGGGATGCTCTGCCAGGTTCATTCCTAGATAATGCACTCAAAGGGCACTAAGCATAGAGTGTGAAAACTGAGTTTCCTTGAGAGCTGCTTGGAAGCCTGATGGTGTGTGAAGTTAGTGAGCCAAATGGAGTTGTTCTCCCACAAGAACCACTCGGCTGATCCTTCTTCAATATGCCCTTCACCAACATGCAGTGTTTCCTTGATTGAATTAGATCTCACACCAATATTTGCGTCTAGAGCCTTTGCATTGAGGGCTATCTGAAAACGGCTTTGGCGCTGAAGTTGTCTGTCCATGTGGGGTTGGTGGCATGTGAAACCCGCATGTGGAGCATTCGTTTGTGTGGGATGCTCTACCAGGTTCATTCCTAGATAATGCACTCAAAGGGCACTAAGCATAGAGTGTGAAAACTGAGTTTCCTTGAGAGCTGCTTGGAAGCCTGATGGTGTGTGAAGTTAGTGAGCCAAATGGAGTTGTTCTCCCACAAGAACCACTCGGCTGATCCTTCTTCAATATGCCCTTCAGTAACATGCAGTGTTTCCTTGATTGAATTAGCTCTCACACCAATATTTGTTTCTAGAACCTTAGCATTGAGGGCTATCTGAAAACGGCTGTGGCGCTGAAGTTGCCTGAGAATGTGGAGTTGGTGGCATGTGAAACCCGCATGTGGAGCATTCGTTTGTGTGGGATGCTCTACCAGGTTCATTCCTAGATAATGCACTAAAAGGGCACTAAGCATAGAGTGTGAAAATTGAGTTTCCTTGAGAGCTGCTTGGAAGCCTGATGGTGTGTGAAGTTAGTGAGCCAAATGGAGTTGTTCTCCCACAAGAACCACTCGGCTGATCCTTCTTCAATATGCCCTTCACCAACATGCAGTGTTTCCTTGATTGAATTAGCTCTCACACCAATATTTGCATCTAGAGCCTTTGCATTGAGGGTTATCTGAAAACGGCTGTGGAGCTGAAGTTGCCTGAGAAAGTGGAGTTGGTGGCATGTGAAACCCGCATGTGGAGCATTCGTTTGTGTGGGATGCTCTACCAGGTTCATTCCTAGATAATGCACTCAAAGGGCACTAAGCATAGAGTGTGAAAACTGAGTTTCCTTGAGAGCTGCTTGGAAGCCTGATGGTGTGTGAAGTTAGTGAGCCAAATGGAGTTGTTCTCCCACAAGAACCACTCGGCTGATCCTTCTTCAATATGCCCTTCACCAACATGCAGTGTTTCCTTGATTGAATTAGCTCTCACACCAATATTTGTTTCTAGAACCTTAGCATTGAGGGCTATCTGAAAACGGCTGTGGCGCTGAAGTTGCCTGAGAATGTGGAGTTGGTGGCATGTGAAACCCGCATGTGGAGCATTCGTTTGTGTGGGATGCTCTACCAGGTTCATTCCTAGATAATGCACTAAAAGGGCACTAAGCATAGAGTGTGAAAATTGAGTTTCCTTGAGAGCTGCTTGGAAGCCTGATGGTGTGTGAAGTTAGTGAGCCAAATGGAGTTGTTCTCCCACAAGAACCACTCGGCTGATCCTTCTTCAATATGCCCTTCACCAACATGCAGTGTTTCCTTGATTGAATTAGCTCTCACACCAATATTTGCATCTAGAGCCTTTGCATTGAGGGTTATCTGAAAACGGCTGTGGAGCTGAAGTTGCCTGAGAAAGTGGAGTTGGTGGCATGTGAAACCCGCATGTGGAGCATTCGTTTGTGTGGGATGCTCTACCAGGTTCATTCCTAGATAATGCACTCAAAGGGCACTAAGCATAGAGTGTGAAAACTGAGTTTCCTTGAGAGCTGCTTGGAAGCCTGATGGTGTGTGAAGTTAGTGAGCCAAATGGAGTTGTTCTCCCACAAGAACCACTCGGCTGATCCTTCTTCAATATGCCCTTCACCAACATGCAGTGTTTCCTTGATTGAATTAGCTCTCACACCAATATTTGCGTCTAGAGCCTTTGCATTGAGGGCTATCTGAAAACGGCTGTGGCGCTGAAGTTGCCTGAGAATGTGGAGTTGGTGGCATGTGAAACCCGCATGTGAGGCATTCGTTTGTGTGGGATGCTCTACCAGGTTCATTCCTAGATAATGCACTCAAAGGGCACTAAGCATAGAGTGTGAAAACTGAGTTTCCTTGAGAGCTGCTTGGAAGCCTGATGGTGTGTGAAGTTAGTGAGCCAAATGGAGTTGTTCTCCCACAAGAACCACTCGGCTGATCCTTCTTCAATATGCCCTTCACCAACATGCAGTGTTTCCTTGATTGAATTAGCTCTCACACCAATATTTGCGTCTAGAGCCTTTGCATTGAGGGCTATCTGAAAACGGCTGTGGCGCTGAAGTTGCCTGAGAAAGTGGAGTTGGTGGCATGTGAAACCCGCATGTGGAGCATTCGTTTGTGTGGGATGCTCTACCAGGTTCATTCCTAGATAATGCACTCAAAAGGCACTAAGCATAGAGTGTGAAAACTGAGTCTCCTTGAGAGCTGCTTGGAAGCCTGATGGTGTGTGAAGTTAGTGAGCCAAATGGAGTTGTTCTCCCACAAGAACCACTCGGCTGATCCTTCTTCAATATGCCCTTCACCAACATGCAGTGTTTCCTTGATTGAATTAGCTCTCACACCAATATTTGCGTCTAGAGCCTTTGCATTGAGGGCTATCTGAAAACGGCTGTGGCGCTGAAGTTGCCTGAGAAAGTGGAGTTGGTGGCATGTGAAACCCGCATGTGGAGCATTCGTTTGTGTGGGATGCTCTACCAGGTTCATTCCTAGATAATGCACTCAAAGGGCACTAAGCATAGAGTGTGAAAACTGAGTCTCCTTGAGAGCTGCTTGGAAGCCTGATGGTGTGTGAAGTTAGTGAGCCAAATGGAGTTGTTCTCCCACAAGAACCACTCGGCTGATCCTTCTTCAATATGCCCTTCACCAACATGCAGTGTTTCCTTGATTGAATTAGCTCTCACACCAATATTTGCGTCTAGAGCCTTTGCATTGAGGGCTATCTGAAAACGGCTGTGGCGCTGAAGTTGCCTGTCCATGTGGGGTTGGTGGCATGTGAAACCCGCATGTGGAGCATTCGTTTGTGTGGGATGCTCTACCAGGTTCATTCCTAGATAATGCACTCAAAGGGCACTAAGCATAGAGTGTGAAAACTGAGTTTCCTTGAGAGCTGCTTGGAAGCCTGATGGTGTGTGAAGTTAGTGAGCCAAATGGAGTTGTTCTCCCACAAGAACCACTCGGCTGATCCTTCTTCAATATGCCCTTCACCAACATGCAGTGTTTCCTTGATTGAATTAGCTCTCACACCAATATTTGCGTCTAGAGCCTTTGCATTGAGGGCTATCTGAAAACGGCTGTGGCGCTGAAGTTGCCTGAGAATGTGGAGTTGGTGGCATGTGAAACCCGCATGTGAGGCATTCGTTTGTGTGGGATGCTCTACCAGGTTCATTCCTAGATAATGCACTCAAAGGGCACTAAGCATAGAGTGTGAAAACTGAGTTTCCTTGAGAGCTGCTTGGAAGCCTGATGGTGTGTGAAGTTAGTGAGCCAAATGGAGTTGTTCTCCCACAAGAACCACTCGGCTGAGCCTTCTTCAATATGCCCTTCAACAACATGCAGTGTTTCCTTGATTGAATTAGCTCTCACACCAATATTTGCGTCTAGAGCCTTTGCATTGAGGGCTATCTGAAAACGGCTGTGGCGCTGAAGTTGCCTGAGAAAGTGGAGTTGGTGGCATGTGAAACCCGCATGTGGAGCATTCGTTTGTGTGGGATGCTCTACCAGGTTCATTCCTAGATAATGCACTCAAAAGGCACTAAGCATAGAGTGTGAAAACTGAGTCTCCTTGAGAGCTGCTTGGAAGCCTGATGGTGTGTGAAGTTAGTGAGCCAAATGGAGTTGTTCTCCCACAAGAACCACTCGGCTGATCCTTCTTCAATATGCCCTTCACCAACATGCAGTGTTTCCTTGATTGAATTAGCTCTCACACCAATATTTGCGTCTAGAGCCTTTGCATTGAGGGCTATCTGAAAACGGCTGTGGCGCTGAAGTTGCCTGAGAAAGTGGAGTTGGTGGCATGTGAAACCCGCATGTGGAGCATTCGTTTGTGTGGGATGCTCTACCAGGTTCATTCCTAGATAATGCACTCAAAGGGCACTAAGCATAGAGTGTGAAAACTGAGTCTCCTTGAGAGCTGCTTGGAAGCCTGATGGTGTGTGAAGTTAGTGAGCCAAATGGAGTTGTTCTCCCACAAGAACCACTCGGCTGATCCTTCTTCAATATGCCCTTCACCAACATGCAGTGTTTCCTTGATTGAATTAGCTCTCACACCAATATTTGCGTCTAGAGCCTTTGCATTGAGGGCTATCTGAAAACGGCTGTGGCGCTGAAGTTGCCTGTCCATGTGGGGTTGGTGGCATGTGAAACCCGCATGTGGAGCATTCGTTTGTGTGGGATGCTCTACCAGGTTCATTCCTAGATAATGCACTCAAAGGGCACTAAGCATAGAGTGTGAAAACTGAGTTTCCTTGAGAGCTGCTTGGAAGCCTGATGGTGTGTGAAGTTAGTGAGCCAAATGGAGTTGTTCTCCCACAAGAACCACTCGGCTGATCCTTCTTCAATATGCCCTTCACCAACATGCAGTGTTTCCTTGATTGAATTAGCTCTCACACCAATATTTGCGTCTAGAGCCTTACATTGAGGGCTATCTGAAAACGGCTGTGGCGCTGAAGTTGCCTGAGAATGTGGAGTTGGTGGCATGTGAAACCCGCATGTGGAGCATTCGTTTGTGTGGGATGCTCTACCAGGTTCATTCCTAGATAATGCACTCAAAGGGCACTAAGCATAGAGTGTGAAAACTGAGTTTCCTTGAGAGCTGCTTGGAAGCCTGATGGTGTGTGAAGTTAGTGAGCCAAATGGAGTTGTTCTCCCACAAGAACCACTCGGCTGATCCTTCTTCAATATGCCCTTCACCAACATGCAGTGTTTCCTTGATTGAATTAGCTCTCACACCAATATTTGCGTCTAGAGCCTTTGCATTGAGGGCTATCTGAAAACGGCAGTGGCGCTGAAGTTGCCTGTGAATGTGGAGTTGGTGGCATGTGAAACCCGCATGTGGAGCATTCGTTTGTGTGGGATGCTCTACCAGGTTCATTCCTAGATAATGCACTCAAAGGGCACTAAGCATAGAGTGTGAAAACTGAGTTTCCTTGAGAGCTGCTTGGAAGCCTGATGGTGTGTGAAGTTAGTGAGCCAAATGGAGTTGTTCTCCCACAAGAACCACTCGGCTGATCCTTCTTCAATATGCCCTTCACCAACATGCAGTGTTTCCTTGATTGAATTAGCTCTCACACCAATATTTGTTTCTAGAACCTTAGCATTGAGGGCTATCTGAAAACGGCTGTGGCGCTGAAGTTGCCTGAGAATGTGGAGTTGGTGGCATGTGAAACCCGCATGTGGAGCATTCGTTTGTGTGGGATGCTCTACCAGGTTCATTCCTAGATAATGTACTAAAAGGGCACTAAGCATAGAGGGTGAAAATTGAGTTTCCTTGAGAGCTGCTTGGAAGCCTGATGGTGTGTGAAGTTAGTGAGCCAAATGGATTTGTTCTCCCACAAGAACCACTCGGCTGATCCTTCTTCAATATGCCCTTCACCAACATGCAGTGTTTCCTTGATTGAATTAGCTCTCACACCAATATTTGCATCTAGAGCCTTTGCATTGAGGGCTATCTGAAAACGGCTGTGGCGCTGAAGTTGCCTGAGAAAGTGGAGTTGGTGGCATGTGAAACCCGCATGTGGAGCATTCGTTTGTGTGGGATGCTCTACCAGGTTCATTCCTAGATAATGCACTCAAAGGGCACTAAGCATAGAGTGTGAAAACTGAGTTTCCTTGAGAGCTGCTTGGAAGCCTGATGGTGTGTGAAGTTAGTGAGCCAAATGGAGTTGTTCTCCCACAAGAACCACTCTGCTGATCCTTCTTCAATATGCCCTTCACCAACATGCAGTGTTTCCTTGATTGAATTAGCTCTCACACCAATATTTGCGTCTAGAGCCTTTGCATTGAGGGCTATGTGAAAACGGCTGTGGCGCTGAAGTTGCGTGAGAATGTGGAGTTGGTGGCATGTGAAACCCGCATGTGGAGCATTCGTTTGTGTGGGATGCTCTACCAGGTTCATTCCACATGCAGTGTTTCCTTGATTGAATTAGCTCTCACACCAATATTTGCGTCTAGAGCCTTTGCATTGAGGGCTATCTGAAAACGGTTGTGGCGCTGAAGTTGCCTGTGAATGTGGATTTGGTGGCATGTGAAACCCGTATGTGGAGCATTCGCTTGTGTGGGATGCTCTACCAGGTTCATTCCTAGATAATGCACTAAAAGGGCACTAAGCATAGAGTGTGAAAACTGAGTTTCCTTGAGAGCTGCTTGGAAGCCTGATGGTGTGTGAAGTTAGTGAGCCAAATGGAGTTGTTCTCCCACAAGAACCACTCGGCTGATCCTTCTTCAATATGTCCTTCACCAACATGCATTGTTTCCTCGATTGAATTAGCTCTCACACCAATATTTGCGTCTAGAGCCTTTGCATTGAGGGCTATCTGAAAACGGCAGTGGCGCTGAAGTTGCCTGAGAATGTGGAGTTGATGGCGTGTGAAACCCGCATGTGGAGCATTCGTTTGTGTGGGATGCTCTACCAGGTTCTTTCCTAGATAATGCACTCAAAGGGCACTAAGCATAGAGTGTGAAAACTGAGTTTCCTTGAGAGCTGCTTGGAAGCCTGATGGTGTGTGAAGTTAGTGAGCCAAATGGAGTTGTTCTCCCACAAGAACCACTCTGCTGATCCTTCTTCAATATGCCCTTCACCAACATGCAGTGTTTCCTTGATTGAATTAGCTCTCACACCAATATTTGCGTCTAGAGCCTTTGCATTGAGGGCTATCTGAAAACGGCTGTGGCGCTGAAGTTGCCTGAGAATGTGGAGTTGATGGCATGTGAAACCCGCATGTGGAGCATTCGTTTGTGTGGGATGCTCTACCAGGTTCATTCCTAGATAATGCACTCAAAGGGCACTAAGCATAGAGTGTGAAAACTGAGTTTCCTTGAGAGCTGCTTGGAAGCCTGATGGTGTGTGAAGTTAGTGAGCCAAATGGAGTTGTTCTCCCACAAGAACCACTCGGCTGATCCTTCTTCAATATGCCCTTCACCAACATGCAGTGTTTCCTTGATTGAATTAGCTCTCACACCAATATTTGCGTCTAGAGCCTTTGCATTGAGGGCTATGTGAAAACGGCTGTGGCGCTGAAGTTGCGTGAGAATGTGGAGTTGGTGGCATGTGAAACCCGCATGTGGAGCATTCGTTTGTGTGGGATGCTCTACCAGGTTCATTCCACATGCAGTGTTTCCTTGATTGAATTAGCTCTCACACCAATATTTGCGTCTAGAGCCTTTGCATTGAGGGCTATCTGAAAACGGTTGTGGCGCTGAAGTTGCCTGTGAATGTGGAGTTGGTGGCATGTGAAACCCGTATGTGGAGCATTCGCTTGTGTGGGATGCTCTACCAGGTTCATTCCTAGATAATGCACTAAAAGGGCACTAAGCATAGAGTGTGAAAACTGAGTTTCCTTGAGAGCTGCTTGGAAGCCTGATGGTGTGTGAAGTTAGTGAGCCAAATGGAGTTGTTCTCCCACAAGAACCACTCCTGCTGATCCTTCTTCAATATGTCCTTCACCAACATGCATTGTTTCCTCGATTGAATTAGCTCTCACACCAATATTTGCGTCTAGAGCCTTTGCATTGAGGGCTATCTGAAAACGGCAGTGGCGCTGAAGTTGCCTGAGAATGTGGAGTTGATGGCGTGTGAAACCCGCATGTGGAGCATTCGTTTGTGTGGGATGCTCTACCAGGTTCTTTCCTAGATAATGCACTCAAAGGGCACTAAGCATAGAGTGTGAAAACTGAGATTCCTTGAGAGCTGCTTGGAAGCCTGATGGTGTGTGAAGTTAGTGAGCCAAATGGAGTTGTTCTCCCACAAGAACCACTCGGCTGATCCTTCTTCAATATGCCCTTCACCAACATGCAGTGTTTCCTTGATTGAATTAGATCTCACACCAATATTTGCGTCTAGAGCCTTTGCATTGAGGGCTATCTGAAAACGGCTTTGGCGCTGAAGTTGTCTGTCCATGTGGGGTTGGTGGCATGTGAAACCCGCATGTGGAGCATTCGTTTGTGTGGGATGCTCTACCAGGTTCATTCCTAGATAATGCACTCAAAGGGCACTAAGCATAGAGTGTGAAAACTGAGTTTCCTTGAGAGCTGCTTGGAAGCCTGATGGTGTGTGAAGTTAGTGAGCCAAATGGAGTTGTTCTCCCACAAGAACCACTCGGCTGATCCTTCTTCAATATGCCCTTCACCAACATGCAGTGTTTCCTTGATTGAATTAGCTCTCACACCAATATTTGTTTCTAGAACCTTAGCATTGAGGGCTATCTGAAAACGGCTGTGGCGCTGAAGTTGCCTGAGAATGTGGAGTTGGTGGCATGTGAAACCCGCATGTGGAGCATTCGTTTGTGTGGGATGCTCTACCAGGTTCATTCCTAGATAATGCACTAAAAGGGCACTAAGCATAGAGTGTGAAAATTGAGTTTCCTTGAGAGCTGCTTGGAAGCCTGATGGTGTGTGAAGTTAGTGAGCCAAATGGAGTTGTTCTCCCACAAGAACCACTCGGCTGATCCTTCTTCAATATGCCCTTCACCAACATGCAGTGTTTCCTTGATTGAATTAGCTCTCACACCAATATTTGCATCTAGAGCCTTTGCATTGAGGGTTATCTGAAAACGGCTGTGGAGCTGAAGTTGCCTGAGAAAGTGGAGTTGGTGGCATGTGAAACCCGCATGTGGAGCATTCGTTTGTGTGGGATGCTCTACCAGGTTCATTCCTAGATAATGCACTCAAAGGGCACTAAGCATAGAGTGTGAAAACTGAGTTTCCTTGAGAGCTGCTTGGAAGCCTGATGGTGTGTGAAGTTAGTGAGCCAAATGGAGTTGTTCTCCCACAAGAACCACTCGGCTGATCCTTCTTCAATATGCCCTTCACCAACATGCAGTGTTTCCTTGATTGAATTAGCTCTCACACCAATATTTGCGTCTAGAGCCTTTGCATTGAGGGCTATCTGAAAACGGCTGTGGCGCTGAAGTTGCCTGAGAATGTGGAGTTGGTGGCATGTGAAACCCGCATGTGGAGCATTCGTTTGTGTGGGATGCTCTACCAGGTTCATTCCTAGATAATGCACTCAAAGGGCACTAAGCATAGAGTGTGAAAACTGAGTTTCCTTGAGAGCTGCTTGGAAGCCTGATGGTGTGTGAAGTTAGTGAGCCAAATGGATTTGTTCTCCCACAAGAACCACTCGGCTGATCCTTCTTCAATATGCCCTTCACCAACATGCAGTGTTTCCTTGATTGAATTAGCTCTCACACCAATATTTGCATCTAGAGCCTTTGCATTGAGGGCTATCTGAAAACGGCTGTGGCGCTGAAGTTGCCTGAGAAAGTGGAGTTGGTGGCATGTGAAACCCGCATGTGGAGCATTCGTTTGTGTGGGATGCTCTACCAGGTTCATTCCTAGATAATGCACTCAAAGGGCACTAAGCATAGAGTGTGAAAACTGAGTTTCCTTGAGAGCTGCTTGGAAGCCTGATGGTGTGTGAAGTTAGTGAGCCAAATGGAGTTGTTCTCCCACAAGAACCACTCTGCTGATCCTTCTTCAATATGCCCTTCACCAACATGCAGTGTTTCCTTGATTGAATTAGCTCTCACACCAATATTTGCGTCTAGAGCCTTTGCATTGAGGGCTATGTGAAAACGGCTGTGGCGCTGAAGTTGCGTGAGAATGTGGAGTTGGTGGCATGTGAAACCCGCATGTGGAGCATTCGTTTGTGTGGGATGCTCTACCAGGTTCATTCCACATGCAGTGTTTCCTTGATTGAATTAGCTCTCACACCAATATTTGCGTCTAGAGCCTTTGCATTGAGGGCTATCTGAAAACGGTTGTGGCGCTGAAGTTGCCTGTGAATGTGGAGTTGGTGGCATGTGAAACCCGTATGTGGAGCATTCGCTTGTGTGGGATGCTCTACCAGGTTCATTCCTAGATAATGCACTCAAAGGGCACTAAGCATAGAGTGTGAAAACTGAGTTTCCTTGAGAGCTGCTTGGAAGCCTGATGGTGTGTGAAGTTAGTGAGCCAAATGGAGTTGTTCTCCCACAAGAACCACTCGGCTGATCCTTCTTCAATATGCCCTTCACCAACATGCAGTGTTTCCTTGATTGAATTAGCTCTCACACCAATATTTGCGTCTAGAGCCTTTGCATTGAGGGCTATGTGAAAACGGCTGTGGCGCTGAAGTTGCGTGAGAATGTGGAGTTGGTGGCATGTGAAACCCGCATGTGGAGCATTCGTTTGTGTGGGATGCTCTACCAGGTTCATTCCACATGCAGTGTTTCCTTGATTGAATTAGCTCTCACACCAATATTTGCGTCTAGAGCCTTTGCATTGAGGGCTATCTGAAAACGGTTGTGGCGCTGAAGTTGCCTGTGAATGTGGAGTTGGTGGCATGTGAAACCCGTATGTGGAGCATTCGCTTGTGTGGGATGCTCTACCAGGTTCATTCCTAGATAATGCACTAAAAGGGCACTAAGCATAGAGTGTGAAAACTGAGTTTCCTTGAGAGCTGCTTGGAAGCCTGATGGTGTGTGAAGTTAGTGAGCCAAATGGAGTTGTTCTCCCACAAGAACCACTCCTGCTGATCCTTCTTCAATATGTCCTTCACCAACATGCATTGTTTCCTCGATTGAATTAGCTCTCACACCAATATTTGCGTCTAGAGCCTTTGCATTGAGGGCTATCTGAAAACGGCAGTGGCGCTGAAGTTGCCTGAGAATGTGGAGTTGATGGCGTGTGAAACCCGCATGTGGAGCATTCGTTTGTGTGGGATGCTCTACCAGGTTCTTTCCTAGATAATGCACTCAAAGGGCACTAAGCATAGAGTGTGAAAACTGAGATTCCTTGAGAGCTGCTTGGAAGCCTGATGGTGTGTGAAGTTAGTGAGCCAAATGGAGTTGTTCTCCCACAAGAACCACTCGGCTGATCCTTCTTCAATATGCCCTTCACCAACATGCAGTGTTTCCTTGATTGAATTAGATCTCACACCAATATTTGCGTCTAGAGCCTTTGCATTGAGGGCTATCTGAAAACGGCTTTGGCGCTGAAGTTGTCTGTCCATGTGGGGTTGGTGGCATGTGAAACCCGCATGTGGAGCATTCGTTTGTGTGGGATGCTCTACCAGGTTCATTCCTAGATAATGCACTCAAAGGGCACTAAGCATAGAGTGTGAAAACTGAGTTTCCTTGAGAGCTGCTTGGAAGCCTGATGGTGTGTGAAGTTAGTGAGCCAAATGGAGTTGTTCTCCCACAAGAACCACTCGGCTGATCCTTCTTCAATATGCCCTTCACCAACATGCAGTGTTTCCTTGATTGAATTAGCTCTCACACCAATATTTGTTTCTAGAACCTTAGCATTGAGGGCTATCTGAAAACGGCTGTGGCGCTGAAGTTGCCTGAGAATGTGGAGTTGGTGGCATGTGAAACCCGCATGTGGAGCATTCGTTTGTGTGGGATGCTCTACCAGGTTCATTCCTAGATAATGCACTAAAAGGGCACTAAGCATAGAGTGTGAAAATTGAGTTTCCTTGAGAGCTGCTTGGAAGCCTGATGGTGTGTGAAGTTAGTGAGCCAAATGGAGTTGTTCTCCCACAAGAACCACTCGGCTGATCCTTCTTCAATATGCCCTTCACCAACATGCAGTGTTTCCTTGATTGAATTAGCTCTCACACCAATATTTGCATCTAGAGCCTTTGCATTGAGGGTTATCTGAAAACGGCTGTGGAGCTGAAGTTGCCTGAGAAAGTGGAGTTGGTGGCATGTGAAACCCGCATGTGGAGCATTCGTTTGTGTGGGATGCTCTACCAGGTTCATTCCTAGATAATGCACTCAAAGGGCACTAAGCATAGAGTGTGAAAACTGAGTTTCCTTGAGAGCTGCTTGGAAGCCTGATGGTGTGTGAAGTTAGTGAGCCAAATGGAGTTGTTCTCCCACAAGAACCACTCGGCTGATCCTTCTTCAATATGCCCTTCACCAACATGCAGTGTTTCCTTGATTGAATTAGCTCTCACACCAATATTTGCGTCTAGAGCCTTTGCATTGAGGGCTATCTGAAAACGGCTGTGGCGCTGAAGTTGCCTGAGAATGTGGAGTTGGTGGCATGTGAAACCCGCATGTGGAGCATTCGTTTGTGTGGGATGCTCTACCAGGTTCATTCCTAGATAATGCACTCAAAGGGCACTAAGCATAGAGTGTGAAAACTGAGTTTCCTTGAGAGCTGCTTGGAAGCCTGATGGTGTGTGAAGTTAGTGAGCCAAATGGAGTTGTTCTCCCACAAGAACCACTCGGCTGAGCCTTCTTCAATATGCCCTTCACCAACATGCAGTGTTTCCTTGATTGAATTAGCTCTCACACCAATATTTGCGTCTAGAGCCTTTGCATTGAGGGCTATCTGAAAACGGCTGTGGCGCTGAAGTTGCCTGAGAAAGTGGAGTTCGTGGCATGTGAAACCCGCATGTGGAGCATTCGTTTGTGTGGGATGCTCTACCAGGTTCATTCCTAGATAATGCACTCAAAAGGCACTAAGCATAGAGTGTGAAAACTGAGTCTCCTTGAGAGCTGCTTGGAAGCCTGATGGTGTGTGAAGTTAGTGAGCCAAATGGAGTTGTTCTCCCACAAGAACCACTCGGCTGATCCTTCTTCAATATGCCCTTCACCAACATGCAGTGTTTCCTTGATTGAATTAGCTCTCACACCAATATTTGCGTCTAGAGCCTTTGCATTGAGGGCTATCTGAAAACGGCTGTGGCGCTGAAGTTGCCTGAGAAAGTGGAGTTGGTGGCATGTGAAACCCGCATGTGGAGCATTCGTTTGTGTGGGATGCTCTACCAGGTTCATTCCTAGATAATGCACTCAAAAGGCACTAAGCATAGAGTGTGAAAACTGAGTCTCCTTGAGAGCTGCTTGGAAGCCTGATGGTGTGTGAAGTTAGTGAGCCAAATGGAGTTGTTCTCCCACAAGAACCACTCGGCTGATCCTTCTTCAATATGCCCTTCACCAACATGCAGTGTTTCCTTGATTGAATTAGCTCTCACACCAATATTTGTTTCTAGAACCTTAGCATTGAGGGCTATCTGAAAACGGCTGTGGCGCTGAAGTTGCCTGAGAATGTGGAGTTGGTGGCATGTGAAACCCGCATGTGGAGCATTCGTTTGTGTGGGATGCTCTACCAGGTTCATTCCTAGATAATGCACTCAAAGGGCACTAAGCATAGAGTGTGAAAATTGAGTTTCCTTGAGAGCTGCTTGGAAGCCTGATGGTGTGTGAAGTTAGTGAGCCAAATGGAGTTGTTCTCCCACAAGAACCACTCGGCTGATCCTTCTTCAATATGCCCTTCACCAACATGCAGTGTTTCCTTGATTGAATTAGCTCTCACACCAATATTTGCGTCTAGAGCCTTTGCATTGAGGGCTATCTGAAAACGGCTGTGGCGCTGAAGTTGCCTGAGAATGTGGAGTTGGTGGCATGTGAAACCCGCATGTGGAGCATTCGTTTGTGTGGGATGCTCTACCAGGTTCATTCCTAGATAATGCACTCAAAGGGCACTAAGCATAGAGTGTGAAAACTGAGTTTCCTTGAGAGCTGCTTGGAAGCCTGATGGTGTGTGAAGTTAGTGAGCCAAAGAACCATTTGGAAGCGTGATGGTGTGTGAAGTTAGTGAGCCAAATGGAGTTGTTCTCCCACAAAAACCACTCGGCTGATCCTTCTTCAATATGCCCTTCACCAACATGCAGTGTTTCCTTGATTGAATTAGCTCTCACACCAATATTTGCGTCTAGAGCCTTTGCATTGAGGGCTATCTGAAAACGGCTGTGGCGCTGAAGTTGCCTGTGAATGTGGAGTTGGTGGCATGTGAAACCCGCATGTGGAGCATTCGTTTGTGTGGGATGCTCTACCAGGTTCATTCCTAGATAATGCACTCAAAGGGCACTAAGCATAGAGTGTGAAAACTGAGTTTCCTTGAGAGCTGCTTGGAAGCCTGATGGTGTGTGAAGTTAGTGAGCCAAATGGAGTTGTTCTCCACAAGAACCACTCGGCTGATCCTTCTTCAATATGCCCTTCACCAACATGCAGTGTTTCCTTGATTGAATTAGCTCTCACACCAATATTTGCGTCTAGAGCCTTTGCATTGAGGGCTATGTGAAAACGGCTGTGGCGCTGAAGTTGCGTGAGAATGTGGAGTTGGTGGCATGTGAAACCCGCATGTGGAGCATTCGTTTGTGTGGGATGCTCTACCAGGTTCATTCCACATGCAGTGTTTCCTTGATTGAATTAGCTCTCACACCAATATTTGCGTCTAGAGCCTTTGCATTGAGGGCTATCTGAAAACGGTTGTGGCGCTGAAGTTGCCTGTGAATGTGGAGTTGGTGGCATGTGAAACCCGTATGTGGAGCATTCGCTTGTGTGGGATGCTCTACCAGGTTCATTCCTAGATAATGCACTCAAAGGGCACTAAGCATAGAGTGTGAAAACTGAGTTTCCTTGAGAGGTGCTTGGAAGCCTGATAGTGTGTGAAGTTAGTGAGCCAAATGGAGTTGTTCTCCCACAAGAACCACTCGGCTGATCCTTCTTCAATATGTCCTTCACCAACATGCATTGTTTCCTTGATTGAATTAGCTCTCACACCAATATTTGCGTCTAGAGCCTTTGCATTGAGGGCTATCTGAAAACGGCAGTGGCGCTGAAGTTGCCTGAGAATGTGGAGTTGATGGCGTGTGAAACCCGCATGTGGAGCATTCGTTTGTGTGGGATGCTCTACCAGGTTCTTTCCTAGATAATGCACTCAAAGGGCACTAAGCATAGAGTGTGAAAACTGAGTTTCCTTGAGAGCTGCTTGGAAGCCTGATGGTGTGTGAAGTTAGTGAGCCAAATGGAGTTGTTCTCCCACAAGAACCACTCGGCTGATCCTTCTTCAATATGCCCTTCACCAACATGCAGTGTTTCCTTGATTGAATTAGCTCTCACACCAATATTTGCGTCTAGAGCCTTTGCATTGAGGGCTATCTGAAAACGGCTGTGGCGCTGAAGTTGCCTGAGAATGTGGAGTTGGTGGCATGTGAAACCCGCATGTGGAGCATTCGTTTGTGTGGGATGCTCTACCAGGTTCATTCCTAGATAATGCACTCAAAGGGCACTAAGCATAGAGTGTGAAAACTGAGTTTCCTTGAGAGCTGCTTGGAAGCCTGATGGTGTGTGAAGTTAGTGAGCCAAAGAACCATTTGGAAGCGTGATGGTGTGTGAAGTTAGTGAGCCAAATGGAGTTGTTCTCCCACAAGAACCACTCGGCTGATCCTTCTTCAATATGCCCTTCACCAACATGCAGTGTTTCCTTGATTGAATTAGCTCTCACACCAATATTTGCGTCTAGAGCCTTTGCATTGAGGGCTATCTGAAAACGGCTGTGGCGCTGAAGTTGCCTGTGAATGTGGAGTTGGTGGCATGTGAAACCCGCATGTGGAGCATTCGTTTGTGTGGGATGCTCTACCAGGTTCATTCCTAGATAATGCACTAAAAGGGCACTAAGCATAGAGTGTGAAAACTGAGTTTCCTTGAGAGCTGCTTGGAAGCCTGATGGTGTGTGAAGTTAGTGAGCCAAATGGAGTTGTTCTCCCACAAGAACCACTCGGCTGATCCTTCTTCAATATGCCCTTCACCAACATGCAGTGTTTCCTTGATTGAATTAGCTCTCACACCAATATTTGCGTCTAGAGCCTTTGCATTGAGGGCTATGTGAAAACGGCTGTGGCGCTGAAGTTGCGTGAGAATGTGGAGTTGGTGGCATGTGAAACCCGCATGTGGAGCATTCGTTTGTGTGGGATGCTCTACCAGGTTCATTCCACATGCAGTGTTTCCTTGATTGAATTAGCTCTCACACCAATATTTGCGTCTAGAGCCTTTGCATTGAGGGCTATCTGAAAACGGTTGTGGCGCTGAAGTTGCCTGTGAATGTGGAGTTGGTGGCATGTGAAACCCGTATGTGGAGCATTCGTTTGTGTGGGATGCTCTACCAGGTTCATTCCTAGATAATGCACTAAAAGGGCACTAAGCATAGAGTGTGAAAACTGAGTTTCCTTGAGAGCTGCTTGGAAGCCTGATAGTGTGTGAAGTTAGTGAGCCAAATGGAGTTGTTCTCCCACAAGAACCACTCGGCTGATCCTTCTTCAATATGTCCTTCACCAACATGCATTGTTTCCTCGATTGAATTAGCTCTCACACCAATATTTGCGTCTAGAGCCTTTGCATTGAGGGCTATCTGAAAACGGCAGTGGCGCTGAAGTTGCCTGAGAATGTGGAGTTGATGGCGTGTGAAACCCGCATGTGGAGCATTCGTTTGTGTGGGATGCTCTACCAGGTTCTTTCCTAGATAATGCACTCAAAGGGCACTAAGCATAGAGTGTGAAAACTGAGTTTCCTTGAGAGCTGCTTGGAAGCCTGATGGTGTGTGAAGTTAGTGAGCCAAATGGAGTTGTTCTCCCACAAGAACCACTCGGCTGATCCTTCTTCAATATGCCCTTCACCAACATGCAGTGTTTCCTTGATTGAATTAGCTCTCACACCAATATTTGCGTCTAGAGCCTTTGCATTGAGGGCTATCTGAAAACGGCTGTGGCGCTGAAGTTGCCTGAGAATGTGGAGTTGGTGGCATGTGAAACCCGCATGTGGAGCATTCGTTTGTGTGGGATGCTCTACCAGGTTCATTCCTAGATAATGCACTCAAAGGGCACTAAGCATAGAGTGTGAAAACTGAGTTTCTTTGAGAGCTGCTTGGAAGCCTGATGGTGTGTGAAGT